>NC_134468.1:56007879-56185379 GCF_964194025.1 Convolutriloba macropyga
TGCAAGCTATAGTAAAAATTCCTTTTGTTCTACACTCTGCCTACACAGGGGACACCAAGTCCAGTTTGGACATCTCAAAATTTATTTGTGAAAACCTAAGTAAGCCAATCGAAAACAAAAAATTAATTCACTGATAGCAAAAAACTTATCACTCAACAAAAATAGCACTCAAGGTAGTTTGCAAACAACTTTGACAAAGTTCAGTCATGCTCGAAATGTTTCAGAATTTTGATTAGATACAACTGATCAAAGAGAAAATGTATAAATTTACCGGAAATCTTTTCAACAGCACAATGAATTGTGTTTTCTGTCTCTTCAACAGCGTATCCCAATGGTTCAAAACTGTCAGCATACGACGAAAAACTGGTTCCCTCAAGGTCAATACTTATGACTTCTACAACTTCGTAAACTTTAACCAAGCAATTGACTGATCCATTATCATAAAAAGCCAAAATTTGTCCGACAGTTTTCGGTGTTGTTTCAATTTCAACAAAACTATTTGCAGAACCCCTGGCATAGCATTTTGAGTCCAGCAAAAAAGCGTTACGGTAACGGCAAAAAATTCTTGCTGAAGGAAATTGTTCTGATAGCTCTTGAGTAAAATTTGTTCTCAACAAGCCATGATCGTCTTTGATACGCTTCTCAGTTCCGACAACATTGCGGATGAAGCTATTCAAAGGATCAACTGCTAACTCTGATGCAGAAATCTCTCTGTTCCTGATGTATCTCTGCACTAATAATTTACAAGTATTGACGGTTCCAGTAACCGGTTTGATGAGGAAATGGTTTGCTGATTCAAACAGAAATGCTGACGTTGTCCAAAGCGGTCCAATAGTTTCACATTGCCAAGCCAAATGTCTTAACAGATGAAAGTTAATAGACTCAAAAGATCTACCTGGAAATTTGAAATGAATGTTTTTACAAAAGGCTTCGATCAGCATTCCACAGAAGCTTGAATTTCTGTTCGAGTCGTACAGAGAGCGCACAGCAAAGACTAAATAACACAAGTCACGAAAAGTTGACGTGTCATTTAGGACTGGCCGAAATACAATTGGTGCAAGATAGAGAAGGTAAGTTTTGAGCTCATTCGCCTTGAAGTGTTTGAGTTCGTGAAGTGATCGAACACTGCGCTTAAATTCTGAGGGTAGTTTTAATGCTTTGGTGGCATTCTCTATCTCAACAGGATATCCACTTACTTCAAACAAAAATTCGAGCAAATCATTGGCTACTCCTTTCAGCAGCTGGTGCATTGTGTCAACAGGCGTAGATAAGGGAAGATCTGAAAGAACTTTGAAAATTTCAGGATACCCCTGAACGCCCTTGGTTTTAATTTCCGGATCTTTTTCCTTTTTCTTTCTCCTTTCTTCAACATCTCCTCTTTCAAAGTAGACAGCCTGCCTGTAGTGACGATCGGGATTTCTCATTTCTATTTCCTCATTGTGGGGATAAGAATGCGACCGAAATTGGTGTTTGCCTCTCATTTCGCATAAAGTGCAGCCGTATTACCCGTTGAAACGCTTCATTTGTAGCACATTACTTTTGCAGACGAGATAGGCAATAAATAGAATTGTTTCCAATTGTACAAAGTATGGAACAGATTCGTGAGACAATTCAAAAGTTTTATTAAGTTCATTTTTGTAATGTTGAAAAATGGAAGTCCAGGGCGCATCGCCCGTTCCATACCATAAACTACATAAAACAATATTCTCAAATTTTGACCGCAAAACAGGAGGTAAATCTGCGAGAGCAACCCAGACTGGATATGCAGATTCGCTCGCAGAGTTTCGAACAATAGCACCGTCAGTATTCAAGATCAATCGCACTCTGAGATTGTTGCCTTTCACCAATCGCTTCACTTTGATGTCTTTTGTCGGGTCTCGTTTGTTACTGTATTGAAAGATGTTTTGAATGTTCCGGTTTATAATGCAACGTAGTTGGTTAAAAAATCGGATGCAAATTAGTTCACCATTGTTGAATGCCTCGTGACTTTGAACATAACTCTTTGTTAGATCAGGAATCAGTTTTTTTTTGCGGCATAGGGCGTAGGAAAAAGCTTATTGGGGTTAATTATATTTTCACGTTTTATCAGGTCGTATAGAACTTCATCGGGACAGCCGTAGTTTGTAACAATGCTCAGAAGTGAAAGGAAAGAGTTATGAACAGTTACATCAGAACATTCACAAACTGATTCTCTCGAAAACTTCAACAAGGAAGTCTGGCTCGCTACCTCTTCTGTCTCCTGAGCAGACAAAATGCTGTCTGAGCTGTTTCGACTTTCTTCGCTATCATCGCTGACATTGCCAAAATTTTCAACATTAGAAACGAAATTGCCGTCATCATCAGAAAGCAAGCCTGAAGTTTCGCTTTCACTACTAGGTGTAGAAGTCCTATGCATATCATCCCCCTCGAGACTGCGGTGTGCGTGAGAAATGTAGCTGTCAATGATGTCACATCCAAATGTGGTCCTTTTTTTCACTTTAGAAGGGGTTCTGTGTTTCGGAAACTTTTTCCGCTTACAAGCTTTTCGCTCATTGCCAAAGGTGCCAAAAAGATGGGCGCCCGAAAATTTCTCATCAAAGCCTTCGTTCAATTCACTGGTTTGATCATTCGTTTCATCGGCAGTTGTTAGTGCAGGAAGTAATTTCTCCTCTGTGCTGACTAAAACACTTTTAATATCAGAGCCAACGATTTGTTCTGATTCCTGTTGAAGGTTGTCAGTGTCGAGAAAGCATTCGACGGATCTTTCTGCCGTATTTTCTATTTGCTCAGGGTACATCGGTAGCTCAGACTCTATACTGCAAACATCACACTTGCATTCTTCAACACTGCTGAAGAACGAATCACCATAATCAGCGGTTAATTCTTCATCAGGGTAGATTGTACGGGTAACCTGTAACCTTAAATTTCGATTTTTTAAGTACTGGCAGCTATATCCTTGGAAAAATCGCGTATTCGCCAAACATGAATGGTTCACAAATCTTACTACACCCAGTAGAACAACATCTTTGTCAGACGAGCTGCTTTTCATAATTGAGAGAGGCTTCAGTCGAAGTTTAAGTTCTGGGGGAATATCTTCTAATATTCCGACAACATCTCCCAGTGGTTCCAGTTTAGGCTTCAAAATTTTACCAGTTCGATTGTAGAGACCAAAGCCGCCAAATCTGTCCGGTTCTATTTTGTATCCACTAGAGTCTGCTTCACGGTAGACTTTTGATAATCCCTCTAAAGTTCTCTTTAAGGCTGGTTCAGAATGTATTCGACTTAAAAACGAAGAGAAATCACTTGTTTCAGGCATCTTCATTGGTTGGCGTTGGCTTTCAAAAACCCGCAACAAATTTGAGCTAACAAACGCATCAATGGTAATTAAATCTTCACAATTTGGCATTTTTCAACATAAAGGAATTTGAGAATAACATAGGAGACAACCCATTCAGAAATAATTGTTTTTACATAACATAGCTTTTGACTTCAAATTTTAACTCCATTTCTGTTAAATCTTGCCATTGCTTTTAAAAAATTGCTGTATACTCTAAGCTATTGATAAAAAAGATCAGAGCAATTTCAATTCTCTCAGAAAAACTTGAAATAAACTGCAATTATAGCTCCCAAAATCTAAAAATTTAAAATTTTTATATAAGTAAAACCATCTAAACAATTCTAACATAACAAGAAAAACCTGCACTCAGAGGATTAAAAAATTAAAAGAGCGAAAACAGCAAAATCGTTCAGCACTTTATCTCACCGAATGTAACTATTCAATTTAGAATCAACAAACTATATGTAGCTCTTTTCATAAACACTACTAAGATGGCTGTCTTCTTAAATTCTATTGAGCAGTCGAACTTGACGCAGCTGGCAGCAATGGCATTCCATTTTCATTTTCAGCGTCAATTGCAGTTTCTTGATCTCGAACGTACTGATTATATGCCTTCTTTGCAGCTTTATAGGCCAAGACCGGAGTTGTAGGGTACTTCTGTTTTACAACACCTGAAAAAATGATATTGGATGCTGTTATCATTGACTAAAATTCTGCTATTTCATGCATATAAAATTAAGCTAGAAAATGAATTTATTTGCGTCTAAAAAACGTGCTCACTTTTAAATTTCTCCCTTAACTCTTTGAAAACAGGAGCTCGAACACTCTCTGAAACTCTCTGAGGCGAAACAATGCGATCTCTTTCCTCTGATGAGAACAGTTTTAAACCAAGACGACGACCAAAGTTGGCAACATCACTACCAGCAGTTAACTCCATCAAATTGAAACCATCGTGGAAAACTGGTGTTCTTGGAGAGTTCCATTCTGGGTGCTCGTCAACACTTTGAAAAGAAAATCTGGCGAAAGCCAATTCTTCCTTTATCTCTTGCCTCTGAAAAAAAAACCAAACTCTAAACAAAATTACGAAGGCAACTTAACTCGAAAAATTACTTAGATCACCTGTTCTTTTAGGGATTGCAGTAAATTCCACTTCCGCCTGTTCTGGTTTTCGCACTCCGTTTCAAAAGCTGACAAAAGCGCTTCCATTCGCTTTTCATGCGTTTTCACAAAATCATTGAAAGCATTGCACCCAGAGCTCGAATCAGAATCCCCATTGGAAAAGGCTGGCGTTAAGGGCGGACAAGGAGGCAATTGAGCAGGCTCTAGTTCTTGGTTCTACAAACACATCACGTATTGAGTTCGAAACTAAAGACAAAAATAAGCTGACAAATAAAGACAAAAGTCTAAGCTGGAAATTAACCTTTTGTGTTATTGGTGAGTTGTCCAGGTTCTCGGGTTGCTCTGTTGAGACCGCCTGGGGCCCCTGATTGTTGACTTGCTGTTGTGTCACTGATGGTTGCATTGTTGACACCGTAGTCACTTCAATTGGTGACCCTCCAAAATTTTTCAGAGTCGTGAAAGAGGTCTTCGAACTACGGGAAAGAAAGTTTATGTCATCACAGACTTTTCGTTTTCGGTCAGTCTTTATATACGTTGCATTCAAACTCTCTGGCTTTTTACGTTTCTCAGTTGCTCTTGGTATTTTGCATAGACACTATTGACATACTTTTTTTGCCCCTTGAATAGCAGTCGACAGGACACTGTTTCTGTCCCTTCTATGAGATCGATTCTTTTGTTTTCCTCCAGTGTTGATCGCTGAATGAAATCTACTCCCTCTGGCCAGTAGTCGCTAGTAGGTGTAATCACAATGGTTTTGTGAGAATCAACAAAAATCCATCTTTGCTCATTTTTCAGAAGAGACTGCTTGATTGAATTGTTGATTTCAACTTCGGAGTCTGACTCATTTCGCCTTTTGGTGGGATTCGGTCGAGTATTCGAAGCAGGACCTGATACCGGACATGTTGTTGCAGCTACAGGTAACGATGCTGCTGCGACCTCTTCAAACGAATCATCAGATTCAAATAACGCATCAGTTTGCTGGCTCATTTGGGTAAGTCTTAGTTGTTTAGTCGGTTGTTTGATTTTTTCTTTGCTCACTTGCAAGTATCCATGTTTACTTCTGTTCGCCGATTTACCCATTGAATCTAAAAACCATACTCCCGATAATTTCCGCACAATAAAATCTAGCACACTCACGATAGACAGAACTTGATAAAAAACAATGGACCGTTAATTGAAGTGATTTATAGAAAATATCATTCAAATCAAGGTAAAATCAAAGCAAGCGTATCACGAGGCTCATTCTGTGAATCAATCAAAACAAACTAAAGAAGAACTGCTCAAATTTTTAGTAACTAAAACTAGCTAGCACTTTAGGCTAAAAGCAATGGTCATTTTCAACATCCGTCATCAACACCATCATTACCTTCTTTTGATTGGTTTTTTTGCTCTTCTATTTTCTTTTTTCTTACCATAAAGTTCTTTCGGTTTTTTCCTGCCTGGTTTGCAGATTTCTTAGCTCTTTTTTATGCTTCCGGGAATTTGACAGGTCCAAAGATTCTTTTAATTTGAGCTGAAAGCAGAAAACTTAATCAAAAAACTCTTTTTGAGAAAGGATAATTGGTAAACTATACACAAACCCTTGAATTGAGCAACTTTTTGTGGTGTTGCCGCTTCGCGCTGCTCTTCATTGGCTTTTGTGGGAGAAATCATTGTATTTACCAGTCCCTCTGATGACCAAAGCTTCTTTCTTAACTTCTTCCCAGCGTCTTCGGGGTCTTTGACAAAACCGAGGTCAAACAAATCAACACCTTTGTAAAACCTAACTGCTTCAGTTTCCTTGTTTTGATCACTTGCTGTGTTTATGATCTGTTGAGTTTGCACATCTCCGCCCGAATTAGCCTCGCGACACTGCAAAATTACTTTAAAAAATTAAGGTTTTACATTAGGAAAATGAAAAAAGAATTTGGATGCACAAACCAGCTGTCGGAACGATTGGAGTTCTTCTTCAAGCTTTTTGTTGTAGTCACTCATAGATTTGGCATGAATTTCTATCAAGCTAGCGAAGTTCTCTTCATCGGCCATGATCATTTTGCACACTCCTTTGTGATGTTCGCAACACTAAAACCCAGTTTGGCTGGACACATTAAATTTCAATCAGTTTATTACATGAACTTACGGCTTTCTCCAAACTTTCATTGCTTTTCGTTTCCTTTATCATCTGAAGAAGATTTGAATCTATTGGATGTTTGCGCTTCAAATGTTTACTAGCAGTTCGTTCAGATTTAAAACTGGTTTGGTTGGCATGTTTTTGTGACCAATCTTTTCTGCTATCTGGTCTTCCGCTGCTCATGGCTTTTTCATTCACCCCAGAGCTGGGAACAGCAACAACGTCTCTATCAATTGATTTCAATCGCTGCAAAGACTTTTCAGTTTGTCGCCTCTGATCAATCTCTTTTTGGTACTTTGCTGAAATCTCACACTCGGGACCTTTGTGAGTCAAATAGTATTTTGATCGTCCTTGTTCGAGATTCAAATTGACTTCCGTGAAGGGTTCCATTTCCATTTTCTGCGTTAAGGTGTACTTTACAGGCCACCGATCATCCACAAGATAGAGAAATTGAACATCTCCAGCTTCATTTCGAAATAAATAGGCAAACAATCTGTTGAGTGGCATTGCTTCTAGAAATAAGTAAACAATTGAGGAAACAGGTAAAGTTTTTTTCTGAACAAGCTATGCGCAAAAGTTGTGCTAGACAAAATATATCAAAAACACTTTTTTTTCTACAATCTAACTACACAGGGGATACTCCATACCAAGTTTGGTTCAATTTGGATAACTTCTTGACCCGATAAAAAAGACCTATTTTGAAAATTACTTATTTGAAATAATTGCAAATTTTCGTATGAAATACCAATTTTTTTCCCAAGCAAGCTATACCAAAAATCCTTTCGTTTACACTCTAGATACAAATGGGATACTCCAAACGGAGTTTAGTTCGATTTGAACAACTCCAACACCCGATAAAAAAGACCTAATTTTAAAATTCAATAATCTTAATCTATTCGAAATAATCGCAAATTTCCGTATGAAATACCAACTTTTTTCCTAGGCAAGCTATAGCAAAAATTCGTTTTCTCCTACTCTCTAACTATACATGGAATACTCCATACCAAATTTGGTTTAATTTGGACAACTCCTTGACCCGACGAAACTTCTATATTTTTGAAAATAAAATAAGCGAATAATAAGCGAAAAAGTCGATAATTCCGATTGAAATACGAACTTTTTTTCTAGGCAAGCTATACCAAAAATTCTTTCTGTTTTAGACTCTAGTTATCCATGGGATACTCCATACCCAGTTTAGTTCACTTTGGACAACATCTTAACCCAATCAAAAACAACTATAGTTAAAATTCGCTAAAAACGAAATTCGCAAATTTCCGTATGAAAAACTAACTTTTTTCCTAGGCAAGCTATACCGAAAATTCTTTTTGCTTTACACTCTAGATACACATGGGATACTCTATACCAAGTTTGGTTTTATTTCAACAACTCTATGACCTAATCAAAGAGACCTATTTTTAAAATTACTTATTTGAAATGATAGCAAATTTCCGTACGAAAAACTAACTTTTTTCCTAGGCAAGCTATACCAAAAATTCTTTTTGTTTTACAATCTAGTTACCCATGGGATACTCGATACCAAGTTTGGATTGATTTGGACAACTCCTTGACCCGATGAAAAAGACCTATTTTTGAAATTCAATAATTTCAAGTTATTCGAAATAATAGCAAATTTCCGTATGAAAAACTAACTTTTTTCCTAGGCAAGCTATACCGAAAATTCTTTTTGCTTTACACTCTAGATACACATGGGATACTCTTTACCAAGTTTGGTTTTATTTCAACAACTCTATGACCTAATCAAAAAGACCTATTTTTAAAATTACTTATTTGAAATGATAGCAAATTTCCGTACGAAAAACTAACTTTTTTCCTAGGCAAGCTATACCAAAAATTCTTTTTGTTTTACAATCTAGTTACCCATGGGATACTCGATACCAAGTTTGGTTTGATTTGGACAACTCCTTGACCCGATGAAAAAGACCTATTTTTAAAATTCAATAATTTCAAGTTATTCGAAATAATAGCAAATTTCCGTATGAAAAACTAACTTTTTTCCTAGGCAAGCTATACCGAAAATTCTTTTTGCATTACACTCTAGATACACATGGGATACTCCATACCAAGTTTGGTTCAATTTGGACAACTCCTTGACCCGACAAAATTTCTATATTTTTGAAAATAAAATAAGCGAATAATAAGCGAAAAAGTCGATATTTCCGATTGAAATACGAACTTTTCTCCTAGGCAAGCTATAGCAAAAATTCCTTCTGTTTTAGACTCTAGGCATCCGTGGGATACTCCATACCGAGTCTGGTTCGATTTGAATAACTTCTTGACCCGATAAAAAAGACCTATTTTGAAAATTACTTATTTGAAATAATAGCAAATTTCCGTATGAAGAACTATTTTTTTTCCTAGGCAAACTATACCAAAAATTCTTTTTGTTTTACACTCTAGGTGCCCATGGGATACTCCATACCGAGTTTGGTTCGATTTGGACAACTCCTTGACCCGATGAAAAAGACCTATTTTTGAAATTACTTATTTGAAATAATAGCAGTTTTCCGTATGAAAAACTAATTTTTTTCCTAGGCAAACTATACCCAAAATTCTTTTTGTTTTACACTCTAGGTGCCCATGGGATACTCCATTCCGAGTTTGGTTCGATTTGGACAACTCCTTGACCCGATGAAAAAGACCTATTTTTGAAATTATTTATTCGAAAAAATCGCAAATTTCCGTATGAAAAGCTAACTTTTTTCCTAGACAAGCTATAGCAAAAATTCTTTTTATTTTACAATCTAGGTACCCATGGGATACTCCATACCAAGTTTGGTTCGATTTTGACAACTCCTTGACCCGATGAAAAAGACCTATTTTTGAAATTACTTATTTGGAATAATAGCAAATTTCCGTATGAAAAACTAACTTTTTTCCTAGGCAAACTATACCAAAAATTCTTTTTGTTTTACAATCTAGGTACCCATGGGATACTCCATACCGAGTTTGGTTCGATTTGGACAACTCCTTGACCCGATGAAAAAGACCTATTTTTGAAATTACTTATTTGAAATAATAGCAAATTTCCGTATGAAAAACTAACTTTTTTCCTAGGCAAACTATACCAAAAATTCTTTCCGTTTTACACTCTAGGTACCCATAGGATACTCCATACCAACTTTGGTTCAATTTGGACAACTCCTTGACCCGACGAAATTTCTATATTTTTCAAAATAGAATAAGCGAATAATAAGCGAAAAAGTCGACATTTCCGATTGAAATACGAACTTTTTCCCTAGGCAAACTATACCAAAAATTCTTTTTGTTTTACAATCTAGGTACCCATGGGATACTCCATACCGAGTTTGGTTCGATTTGGACAACTCCTTGACCCGATGAAAAAGACCTATTTTTGAAATTACTTATTTGAAATAATAGCAAATTTCCGTATGAAAAACTAACTTTTTTCCTAGGCAAACTATACCAAAAATTCTTTCTGTTTTACACTCTAGGTACCCATGGGATACTCCATACCAAGTTTGGTTCAATTTGGACAACTCCTTGACCCGACGAAATTTCTATATTTTTCAAAATAGAATAAGCGAATAATAAGCGAAAAAGTCGACATTTCCCATTGAAATACGAACTTTTTTCTAGGCAAGCTATACCAAAAATTCTTTTTGTTTTACACTCTAGGTACCCATGGGATACTCCATACCAAGTTTGGTTCAATTTGGACAACTCCTTGACCCGACGAAATTTCTATATTTTTCAAAATAGAATAAGCGAAAAAGTCGATATTTCCGATTGAAATACGAACTTTTTTTCTAGGCAAGCTATACCAAAAATTCTTTTTGTTTTACACTCTAGGTACCCATGGGATACTCCATACCAAGTTTGGTTCAATTTGGACAACTCCTTGACCCGACGAAATTTCTATATTTTTGAAAATAGAATAAGCGAAAAAGTCGAAATTTCCGATTGAAATACGAACTTTTTTTCTAGGCAAGCTATACCAAAAATTCTTTTTGTTTTAAACTCTAGGTACCCATGGGATACTCCATACCAAGTTTGGTTCAATTTGGACAACTCCTTGACCCGACGAAATTTCTATATTTTTGAAAATAGAATAAGCGAATAATAAGCGAAAAAGTCGAAATTTCCGATTGAAATACGAACTTTTTTTCTAGGCAAGCTATACCAAAAATTCTTTTTGTTTTACACTCTAGGTACCCATGGGATACTCCATACCAAGTTTGGTTCAATTTGGACAACTCCTTGACCCGACGAAATTTCTATATTTTTCAAAATAGAATAAGCGAAAAAGTCGATATTTCCGATTGAAATACGAACTTTTTTTCTAGGCAAGCTATACCAAAAATTCTTTTTGTTTTAAACTCTAGGTACCCATGGGATACTCCATACCAAGTTTGGTTCAATTTGGACAACTCCTTGACCCGACGAAATTTCTATATTTTTGAAAATAGAATAAGCGAATAATAAGCGAAAAAGTCGAAATTTCCGATTGAAATACGAACTTTTTTTCTAGGCAAGCTATACCAAAAATTCTTTTTGTTTTAAGCTCTAGGTACCCATGGGATACTCCATACCGAGTTTGGTTCGATTTGGACAATTCCTTGACCCGACGAAATTTCTATATTTTTGAAAATAGAATAAGTGAAAAGTCGAAATTTCCGATTGAAATACGAACTTTTTTTCTAGGCAAGCTATACCAAAAATTCTTTTTGTTTTACACTCTAGGTACCCATGGAAAACTCCATACCAAGTTTGGTTCAATTTGGACAACTCCTTGACCCGACGAAATTTCTATATTTTTGAAAATAGAATAAGCGAATAATAAGCGAAAAAGTCGAAATTTCCGATTGAAATACGAACTTTTTTTCTAGGCAAGCTATACCAAAAATTCTTTTTGTTTTAAACTCTAGGTACCCATGGGATACTCCATACCGAGTTTGGATCGATTTGGACAACTCCTTGACCCGACGAAATTTCTATATTTTTGAAAATAGAATAAGCGAAAAGTCGAAATTTCCGATTGAAATACGAACTTTTTTTCTAGGCAAGCTATACCAAAAATTTTTTTTGTTTTACACTCTAGGTACCCATGGGATACTCCATACCGAGTTTGGTTCGATTTGGACAACTCCTTGACCCGACGAAATTTCTAAATTTTTGAAAATAGAATAAGCGAAAAAGTCGAAGTTTCCGATTGAAATACTAACTTTTTTTCTAGGCAAGCTATACCAAACATTTTTTTTGTTTTACACTCTAGGTACCCATGGGATACCACATACCAAGTTTGGTTCAATTTGGACAACTCCTTGACCCGACGAAATTTCTATATTTTTGAAAATAGAATAAGCGAAAAAGTCGAAATTTCCGATTGAAATACGAACTTTTTTTCTAGGCAAGCTATACCAAAAATTCTTTTTTTTTACACTCTAGGTACCCATGGGATACTCCATACCGAGTTTGGTTCGATTTGGACAACTCCTTGACCCGATGAAAAAGACCTATTTTTGAAATTATTTATTCGAAAAAATCGCAAATTTCCGTATGAAAAGCTAACTTTTTTCCTAGACAAGCTATAGCAAAAATTCTTTTTGTTTTACAATCTAGGTACCCATGGGATACTCCATACTGAGTTTGGTTCGATTTGGACAACTCCTTGATCCGACGAAATTTCTATATTTTTGAAAATAGAATAAGCGAAAAAGTCGAAATTTCCGATTGAAATACGAACTTTTTTTCTAGGCAAGCTATACCAAAAATTCTTTTTGTTTTAAACTCTAGGTACCCATGGGATACTCCATACCGAGTTTGGTTCGATTTGGACAACTCCTTGACCCGACGAAATTTCTATATTTTTGAAAATAGAATAAGCGAAAAGTCGAAATTTCCGATTGAAATACGAACTTTTTTTCTAGGCAAGCTATACCAAAAATCTTTTTTGTTTTACACTCTAGGTACCCATGGGATACTCCATACCGAGTTTGGTTCGATTTGGACAACTCCTTGACCCGACGAAATTTCTATATTTTTGAAAATAGAATAAGCGAAAAAGTCGAAGTTTCCGATTGAAATACGAACTTTTTTTCTAGGCAAGCTATACCAAACATTTTTTTTGTTTTACACTCTAGATACCCATGGGATACCACATACCAAGTTTGGTTCAATTTGGACAACTCCTTGACCCGACGAAATTTCTATATTTTTGAAAATAGAATAAGCGAAAAAGTCGAAATTTCCGATTGAAATACGAACTTTTTTTCTAGGCAAGCTATACCAAAAATTCTTTTTGTTTTACACTCTAGGTACCCATGGGATACTCCATACCGAGTTTGGTTCGATTTGGACAACTCCTTGACCCGATGAAAAAGACCTATTTTTGAAATTATTTATTCGAAAAAATCGCAAATTTCCGTATGAAAAGCTAACTTTTTTCCCAGACAAGCTATAGCAAAAATTCTTTTTGTTTTACAATCTAGGTACCCATGGGATACTCCATACTGAGTTTGGTTCGATTTGGACAACTCCTTGACCCGACGAAATTTCTATATTTTTGAAAATAGAATAAGCGAAAAGTCGAAATTTCCGATTGAAATACGAACTTTTTTTCTAGGCAAGCTATACCAAAAATTCTTTCTGTTTTAGACTTTAGGCACCCATAGGATACTCCATACCGAGTTTGGTTCGATTTGGACAACTCCTTGACCCGACGAAATTTCTATATTTTTGAAAATAGAATAAGCGAAAAAGTCGAAGTTTCCGATTGAAATACGAACTTTTTTTCTAGGCAAGCTATACCAAACATTTTTTTTGTTTTACACTCTAGGTACCCATGGGATACCACATACCAAGTTTGGTTCAATTTGGACAACTCCTTGACCCGACGAAATTTCTATATTTTTGAAAATAGAATAAGCGAAAAAGTCGAAATTTCCGATTGAAATACGAACTTTTTTTCTAGGCAAGCTATACCAAAAATTCTTTTTGTTTTACACTCTAGGTACCCATGGGATACTCCATACCGAGTTTGGTTCGATTTGGACAACTCCTTGACCCGATGAAAAAGACCTATTTTTGAAATTATTTATTCGAAAAAATCGCAAATTTCCGTATGAAAAGCTAACTTTTTTCCTAGACAAGCTATAGCAAAAATTCTTTTTGTTTTACAATCTAAGTACCCATGGGATACTCCATACTGAGTTTGGTTCGATTTGGACAACTCCTTGATCCGACGAAATTTCTATATTTTTGAAAATAGAATAAGCGAAAAAGTCGAAATTTCCGATTGAAATACGAACTTTTTTTCTAGGCAAGCTATACCAAAAATTCTTTTTGTTTTACACTCTAGGTACCCATGGGATACTCCATACTGAGTTTGGTTCGATTTGGACAACTCCTTGACCCGATGAAAAAGACCTATTTTTGAAATTATTTATTCGAAAAAATCGCAAATTTCCGTATGAAACGCTAACTTTTTTCCCAGACAAGCTATAGCAAAACTTCTTTCTGTTTTATACTCTAGGCATAATGCGATTTGAATAATTTCTCGACGCGACTTATTGTTAATAGATTATTAATACCAGGGGTTTCGAGATCATTTGTTTTTCGGCTGTCTAGTGACTTAAGTCCCTGCAAAGCTTGAAAAACAAATGATCTCTAAGCGTTCCGACGGCGGAAAACAATACATGCATGTTCCCCCAAAAAAACTGGACGCAGCTAGAAGAGACAGTAATATATATGATATCATAATATCATAAACATCAAGAATACACATATTTCATGTATAAATTAACAGGATCTTTACCGTTTGGGCCCCAAATAGGTTGGTTATACTCCCGAGTGATACTATCTGTACAAGCCATTAATTAGTAAAATGCTACGTGCGTTTGGGGGTGCAAACAGTATGCACCCACTAAGCTGGGGGGCACAAACGGAAAAGATCCAAACATCGTACTCGCACTCTAAAACATCATGTACGAAAGCCAATACCCTCAGGTTTGGCTAAAAAACAACCATCCAAAAACTGATCTTCTAACAACAAATTCTATCCATAAGCTATCTTCTATCTTCTATCTTCTATCTTCTATCCATAAGGGTCTCGAACATCTGGGCCTCGAGCTGGCACGGGGTTCTATATGATGATCTTCTGAAGCTCTTCAATAATAAGCCTTCAACAAAGAAAAGGCAACAGTCTTATCTGAAATTGCATTTAAAAATATCAAAACTCTTTAACAAAACACCAGGGACCAACCAATAGTATAATAGTAAAGTTATTAGTATGGGTACTGACATATATCCTATCGAAACCGCCTCGATTAGAGCTTTTCAACGATATAACTCTTTCATATATACCCCCCCCCCCCACTGTATTTCCACTGTAGTTACCATATGGTATCTCCCGTGGGTCTCCGCTCCAACCCTAAAGACTCTCCGACTCTCCTTCTACTACTACAACTACTACTACTACTACTACTACTACTACTGCTACTACATATGGGATCTATGGATATCACTTCTATAGTATACTGAATTCGGATCCAGCACACATTCTTTCTCTATTTCCTTCTCGCGGGAACTTTTGAAACATTCTATTTGGTTTCACATTCAAATTTATACATGCTTACCTCGCGGACAGCAAGCAGGCACGCTGGCAGTTTGCCTGCTGTCACTTGACGTGACAGCACACGAATGAGCATGTCAGGTGACAGCAGGCGTTGCCATTCGAAAGTTTCACTTTCTCATCTAGGTTAGCCGCTATAACTATGAAGTAAAATTATCAGAGCGATAAAAATAATATATCCGAGAAGCTCTATAGCTGTAATATTGTACCAGCTATATGAAAATATTTAAAAAAAAGATTTGCGAGTGCACTTGCGAGATGGAAAGGAGGGGTTGGAGATAGAACGGGCCCCGGGGGCTGGTATGCGTCCGAAAAAGGCTTATATCTCGAAAACTACTGAACCAAATTTAAAAAAGGAATATGTTTTGGAATCAACATGAACTGGGGCATCAAACTGGCGTTAAAAAAAATTAAAAAATCAAAGGAATCAAAACTCGATTTTTGAGATTTTGGCCGGAATTGGCTTATTTTCAGCGAAATTTGGAAAATCGAAGAATTAGGCAATGAAATAAAACCGAAAGTTTTCAACACTTATATATTCGTAAAGAGGATAAAATGAGCAAGAAAATGATATAAGATACGTAAAAAATGGATTACTAAGAGAAAAGTTGTTAAACCAAACAACTTTGAAAATTCGAAAATTTTGCGAAAATCGACCCTGATTTCGGGCTCTACATTGCCCTCGCATTCTCTTGTTTGGCAATGCTTTGAAAATATAGTTATATTGCCGTTGGAAGCGTGAGTTCTAGTTTATTTTGATACCAAAAACTTGTATGTTTTGTACTTTTACTTGGTCGAATTTAGTCGAAGTTTGACAAAAATGGCAAATTTTTACCCCTAAACCGACAGTTTTTTGGAAAATTTGGATGTAAATTAACAAAAGTGATAATATTTTTATAAAAATTCAAAAATTACAATATCACCACATTAAAATGAGCTATCATACGCTTCCTAAATCGTCTTTTTCAAAAAGTTATAAGGAAATGACTTTCATGAAGTTCGACAGTTTTTTTCCTTTAAGTCGAGAGTTATTTGAAAATTTTGTATTAAAATCAGCTTATTGGCATTTGTCTCTACCTGAATTCAAAGAGTACATCATTAGTGCAACAAAATGCGCTATCATACATCTTCTATCTCGTTTTCTTCAAAAAGTTATAAGCAAACGGTTTTCATGAAGTCCGACTTATTGATCACCTAACTCGACAGTTGATTGAAATTTTTGTATAAAAATAAGCATATTGGCATTTATTCCTACCTGTATTCAAAAAGTACGTTATCAGAGCAACAAAATGCGCTATCATACACTTTCTATCTTGTTTTTTTCTAAAAGTTATAAACAAACGTTTTTCATAAAGTCCGAAATTTTGTGCACATAACTCGTCAGTTCTTTAAAAATTTCGTAATGAAACCATCATTTTGGACTTTATTTCTACATGTATTTAAACAGTACGTTTTTAGTGCAGCAAAATGCACTATCATACCTTTTTTATCCCGTTTTCTTCAAGACGTTATATACAAACGTTTTTCATGAAGTCAGACAACTTGATCACCTAACTCGACAGTTGATTGAAAATTTTGTTTAAAAATAAGAACATTGGCAATTATTTCTACATGAATTCTAACAGAAAGCTATAAAAGCAACAAAACGAGCTGTCATACTTTTTCTATCTCTTTTTCTTCAAAAAGTTATAAACAAACGTTTTTTATGAAGTCCGACAAATTGACCACCTAACTTGACAGTTGATTGAAAAATTGAAAGTTTTGTATAAAAATAAGCAAATTGGCATTTATTTCTACTTGAATTGAAAAAGTAGGTTATCAGAGCAACAAAACGGGCTATCATACACTTTCTTTCCCGTTTTCTTCAAAAAGTTATAAACAAACGTTTTTCATGAAAACCGAAGTTTAACACACTTAACTCGACAGTTCTTTAAAAATTTCGTATAGAAATCATCATATTGGCCTTTATTTCTACATGTATTTAAACAGTACGTTTTTAGTGCAGCAAAATGCACTATCATACCTTTTTTATCCCGTTTTCTTCAAGACGTTATATACAAACGTTTTTCATGAAGTCCGACAAATTGATCACCTAACTCGACAGTTAGTTGAAAATTTTGTATAAAAATCAGCATATTGGAATTTTCATATAAACTAAAAAAACATGTTACTTAAGCAACAATATGAGCTATCATATACCTTCTATCATGTCTTTTTCAAAAAAATATAAACGAAAGTTTTTTTAAAACATCGTCATTTTCTCCGCCTAATTCGACAGTGCTTTGAAAATTCCAGTTTCACTTGCATTCAACTGATCTTTTGACAAAAATTGCAAGTATAATTTGAAAGTAGGTTACAGCGAGAGTTCAATAATTTAGGTTGGGGGTTCGATTTTTTGCTCCATCATATAGAAAAAATGGTTTGAAAATAAAATTTTTTGATATTCTCACTACTGTTGTCTTCTTTCAACACTTTCCAGTTTTATTTGTATCCAAGTGATTTTTTTGGAAAATAGCAAGTATACTTTTAAAGTAAGTTATTACAAGATTTCGAAAATCAAGGTTGAAGGGTCGATAATTTGCTCAATCATACAGAAAAAATGGTTTGAAAATAAAATTTTTTGATATTCTCACTTCTGTTGTCTGCTCTCAACATTTTCCAGTTTTATCTGCATCCAACTGATTTTTTTTGAAAAATTGCAAGTATACTTTTAAAGTAGATTACTACAAGAGTTCGAAAACCTAGGTTGGGGGGTCGATAATTTGCTCAATCATATAGAAAAAATGGTTTAAAAATAAAATTTTTTGATATTTTCACTACTTTTGTCTGCCTTCAACAGTTTCCAGTTTCAATTGCATCCAACTACTTTTTTGAAAACTTGCAATAATCATTTGAAAGTAGATTACAGCAAAAGTTCAAAAATTTATGTTGGGGTTCGATAATTTGCTCCATGATATAGAAAAAATGGTTTAAAAATATTTTTTTGTTATTTTCACTACTTTTGTTTGCTTCCAAATCTTTCCAGTTTCACGTGCATGCAACTGATTTTTCTGAAAAATTGCAAAAATATATTGAAATTACAGCAAGAGTTCAAAAATTTAGGTGGGGGGGTCGATTATTTGCTCCATCATATAGAAAAAAAAATTGTTTAAAAATATATTTTTTTGTTATTTTCACTACTTTTGTTTGCTTTCAAATCTTTCCAGTTTCACTTGCATGCAAATGATTTTTTTGAAAAATTGCAAGTATACTTTTAAGGTAGATTACTACAAGAGTTCGAAAACCTAGGTTGGGGGGGTCGATAATTTGCTCAATCATATAGAAAAAATGGTTTAAAAATGAAATTTTTTGATATTCTCACTACTTTAGTCTGCCTTCATCACTTTCCAGTTTCAATTGCATCCAACTATTTTTTTTGAAAATTTGCAATAATCATTTGAAAGTAGATTACAGCAAGAGTTGAAAAAAACTTAGGTTTGGGGGTCGATAATTTGCTCCATCATATAGAAAAAATGATTTAAAAATGAAATTTTTTGATATTCTCACTACTTTTGTCTGCTTTCAACACTTTCCAGTTTCATCTGCATCCAACTGATTTTATTGAAAACAATATGGATACTTCAGCCCACAACAAAATTTCACATAATTTAACGCTTTTTAGCGTTGACACCTAGACCTGGGGTCGAATAGCGGTGAATTATTTTTTTTCACCGCATTCACCGCATTTCTTACATCAATTTGCCATAATAGTCTATGCGGTGAATTTTCGTAAGAAATGCGGTGAATTTGGTGGTGAATTTTCGTAAGAAATGCGGTGAAAAGCGGTGAATTATTTTTTTTCACCGCATTCACCGCAATCACCGCATTTCTTACGAAAATTCACCGCATTCACCGCATTTCTTACAAAAATTCACCCTAAAACCTCGACCCGGGATGCCATCAAATGTATATATCAAGAAAAAACAGGCCTGGACACAACAATGTTAGTTCATTCACAGATCAGTTATTCAATTCACAGTTAGATTGACTGTTCTGTATTTCAGACAAGCTTAACTTGTAGGATTTGCACTTCAGAAAGCACTAAGTAAAGATCGAGACGTTAAATTTTGCTAGAGAGTTTTCATTTTTCAAATAGACTCCAGGGCAAGGATTATTCCTCATCTTACCAAGGAACTTTTTGGTTGTGATTATTATAGCCCACACGCGCGAGCCTCCGTGTTGCAATTATATGCTAATATTTTGCGTGTTTTATAGTGATGATTTTGTAATGAAAACATCCTTTTTGAATTCAAAAAAAAACTGATGTAGAGTCTTTTCAAAAATCGCAATAAGTCTATCATTTCTAATAGTGGACAACGAGACCAAGTTAACTGATCCTCGGTAAAGTTTTGCGTGTTTCTTGAACAATTTCAACTCAATGGATTAGCTTCATTGTTCTTCCTTCGCGTCATGAAAATTGGAGAAAAGTTTCAGATATGTTTGTTTAACTTTCTTTCACAACATAAAAGTGTTTTGGAAAGTAGTACAGCTACAGCTACAGTATATGCAAATCAAGAGTGAATGTTGACTTGGTTTTAGGACAAAGTCGGGACAAACTCGAGGCGGTTAATTTTAGATCAAGACAAACGTTTTCTCTTTTTTTCTCTCTGAGAAAACCTTCCCGGATTTGTCGCGTCCTACTATTTATTGTCGCGTTCTACTTGATGAAGCAGTTTTGGTCCCAGCTCATGTCGATATGTTAATTAAAAAGTGGAGAAAAACGGTTGCATACCGAATATCGCCCTACCACTGTCTTTTTATATGTTGAGGTCGCGACTAGTGGCATCCTAACTCATATTGTACATGTTGAATTATAGATCGCTATGGCTGAAGTGTTCCCCAAATTTCCTTCCCAGTATTGACTGTAATAATGGAAGTTAAAATCAGGGTTCACGCCCACAGAGACATATCCGTTGGGCTTTATCATCCTCCATGCTTTTCCCAACAAATTATATAGGATGAGATTTCCCACGGGGCCTGTTCCTCAAAAAGTTTACAATATTTTTCACTTTCCTAATTTCTGAATGGTTGTGCACAATAAAATTGCCCCTAATATAATTATCAAGATGGCCTGATTCAATCTGCTTTCATTGTATTCGCGTTTCGGTCTCACTCTGTTTAAACAAATTCTGTTGTTTTAAGCACCCTCCTGGTTCACATCACGCACCTCAATAGCCCTATCTATTTTCCTCAAACATGTAGCGATTGTATTATAACGCGCGATAGGGATTTGTTTTTAAAATTCTTACGGATAACGAACCTTTTTCTATGAACCCATTTCAGCTCCGTTAATGCAAACATCCTAAACTATAGAAATAAATAAGCCCGTAAACCCTTTTTCCATTGCTCCATTCTAAGGAAAAGTTGTGAATGATATTCCCCAAAAATACTCACAGTGAACTGTCGCTATGAATCGAACCTAATTACTACACAATCTGGTACTATCTAAGTGAAAATTTTACCACAGGAACAGTGTAAAGATGAATCAACTATTCATGGATGATTCTTACGCATCAATATTTTCTTACTCATCCGGAATTTGCCAGTTACGAGATCTTTTCCACACAGTCCATCTAAATTCGGATTGTTGTGGCTTAAATTGCAACATGCGAGCTACAATTTAGTCTCTGCTTAACTCTTATTACAGTCTTCTGTGCATACCTTTAGCAATTTGAAACATTGTTCCTCATACAGAAGTTTGTGAGAGTTCAATTCCATTCTAATTTTTTCACCACAATCAGATCTTATTTTAAGCAGCTGCCAACTGAGTACAGAACTTACAAAACTGTTGAACTCCCCGATCGCAAACTGCCGAGATTTAAAGCAAATATTAGTTACAAAAAATACATAATTTTTCTGGAAACCACGATTTTGTCATCTTATCTGTCGAACATGCTTTTATAGCCCCTTTTTTGGGAAGTTATAAAGTACATAAAACGTGGTCCCCGAGTCGAGGTTTGGCGGTGAATTTTCGTAGGAAATGCAATGAAAAAAAAATAATTTTCACCACGTAATTCTTTCATCTTTTTGCTGTGAATACGGTGAATCGCGATGAATTACTTATTTCTACCTTGTTCTCAGTATTCTTACAAAACAGACAATTCATACACGGGTTCGAACCTTTTACCTCCTGCATGTCTTCAACTCCTTATTCCACTGCGCCAACTGTCAAGAACAGTGAAGTATTTTTTTTCACAGCGTTCATCGCATTCACCGCACTTCTTACTTTAACTTGCCGCAAAAGTTGATGCGGTGAAATTTTCTAAGAAACGCGGTGAAATAAGGTAAAATATTTTTTTCATCGCACTCACCGCAATCAACGCATTTCCGCATTTCTTATAATAATTCACACGAAAATCTAGACCCAGGTCACTATATATAAAAGACACAAGAGCAAAATCAAGGAATAGTTGTCTTACGAGAGGCAAATTAATGACAATGAACATTTTCTATAGCAGAAATATAAATAATTGTGACTATAAGCTTATGAAACCTCAAACAGAATAAAAATTTAACGTTCAGCTTTAGCAGTAATTCTTAGAAAAATCATTCAATTGAAGAAATGCTGCGTATACAATGAGAAAAATCAGTTGATCTTGTGTCTTTCCTCAGAAACTCAGCAACCACACAGGTTTCAAAGGTTCTCACTGAAAAATTACAAATTACAAAAATTGTAATTACTAAAAATTACAAAAATTACTGTTATTCAAATTACAAAAATTTTATTAATATTTAAAAAAAAACAGCAATTGACATGAAAAAAAGTTGATCTCCCGATAGTGCTAACTAACCTATTTTGTATGTTAATTAATTTATTTAATTTGTCAGGGGCATAATTTTGATTTTCTTTATCAAAAAAGAATCCTTTTCTTCACACTTATTCAAAACAATTGAGAAAATCTGAGATCTTTCAGTCGACCAAAAGAACTATAGGTGAAAAAGTAGAAGATTACATTTTTTTCTGATTAATTCTCGATTCTCTGAAAATACATATGCAGATCATCTCTTCAAGTGTAAGTCTCATACATGACGTCATATTCTTATACTATATAGGTTCGATATGAAGCTGTCAAATTAGAGAAAAAAATTAACAAAAATTTTCTCGAAATAATAGCTCAAAAAATTCAATAAATAAACAGATGTTGATTGAAAATATGTATCCAGTTTAGCATAATCCTACCTTTTGTTGCCTGATCCAATACCACTTGTGGTTTCACTTGTGGTTTTTCGTCATTCCCGGGCCAAAGTGTTAATGCAAAGTTATGTAAAATCTTTGCTTGGATACGCTAAATTATGTTTGATCAACCCTTAATTCGGTGCATGATTCTGTAAGATCTACGCAAAATTTATCGCCAAATTATGTAAGATCTGTGCTTAGAGACGAAGAAATATGCAACGCTGGCGGTGAACGCGTTGAACTTTTGTCAAATCTACGCTTGAGGCGTTGACCATAATCTATTACCGTTTCTAAACGCAGATCTTACACAATTTTGCAAAAAGAATTTTGAAAATGTGCTTCCAATAGAAGTCAGATTTTTGAGATTGTAAACTTCCTGGTGAGACCAAAACCAGCCTTTTTATTGCTACTCTTTTTTGAGAAACACAAATTAGTTTTATTGTAGAAAATAATTTTGAATTAAGATTTTGTAACACAGAAAAATCTAAAATTTAGCAAAATGACGGTAAAAGTGTAAAAATTACACCCAAATATCAAATGTTTACAAAAATTTTGCACCCCGACAACTCGTCGTAAAAAAGAGAAATTGAAAGAAAAATCTTTTTATTTTCAAGTTCTACGCCTGATGAGCTCTCTAATGATACCACTCATGTTTCTCTGCGATGTATATATTGATAGGCCAAAATTGACTGAAGAAAAATGAGACAAAAACCCATTTGAGTATATAGTTTATTCCCCCACTATGTGGGGTCGGAACAATGATCTCATTTAATGGTGATATTTGCTTTTATTCAAATTTACACATGAGTTACCCCGATGAGTGTTGAGAAAAAGAAGCACAGGAAATGACAGGAATAATTGATCTCCTTCACCAACATATCGCATCCATTTTATCGCGACATATATCGTACAATAATTCTGGTTAACGTATTTCAATTCTTTTGGGGAAAATTTTGTTTAATTTTATATCCAATGGCACTGTTGCCCGTACGTGTTTGCCGTATAGTTCAGGGCTAAATAGCCAGAAACGAGAAATGGCGGAACTTCAGCGGAATATCTCTCCCAAATTTATAATTTTTCTTCGTGAGTTCGTAGAAAAAATTTTATCAAAAAAATCATTTAAAAAATTAGAGTTTGAAATGAGCAGATTTTTGTGAGAGATGACAGGAGTTTCCAAATAATTTCTTGCTGCTCAGAAATTTCTTGCTGCTGAATTTTTCAATCTTTTCTTGAGATCTCTTGAGAGAATTCTTGAGACAATATTGAATATCCATTTTCAATTGTACTTCAGTTTGATCGTTTCCTCATCATCTGCCAATTTGCCAAGTCCACTTAATTTTTGAACCCTTTACTCGACTCATTTATAAGCTATATAGTGCTCATTCTTCTCTCATTTTCAATTGATTTCAGTAGAATTGGAATCAGTGCGGCGTTTTAAAATTAGATAATGTTTATGATGCCTTTTCCTTCTAAACTGCCAAATTTTTCAGCTGGTATCCTTAATTTACAAAAGTTTATTGAATACCAAATAATTCATAGGCAGCGAATGCTGGACTTTGGTTTTTATATTTGGCAATAACGCACAGTGCATATCAGAAGGTACATACAACAAATTGTAATGTATATAATATATATTTGCAAAAAACAGTGGTGGAATTGGGGCTATATTTGGCACAGCAGATACTAATATTTTCCAGTCTTTTTCTAAATTGATATGAAAGTAGTTCCTCAGGGAATTTTTGATGAAATTGTCATCAGTTCTTTGTTGCTCCATTCAAATCCTCATTTCAAAAGCAAATCTCGTAATGCACCTCACTTATAACGCACCTTAAGACATGCACAAATAACATCGTGTAAAATGGGAACCATTCTTTCTGACAATTTATTTTGGCCAATAAGAGTTACTTTGGATAAATGAATTCTTCAAAGTCTTTTCCCTTGCTTCATGCTCTTTGAGCTGGAGGAGCCTCGGGTCGAAGTTTCACCTCAAAATATTGTACCATTCGCGTTGAATACTGGTCAAAAAGTTTACATTATTTACCGCCTTTCGCCACTAAACACAGCAAATCTTACAAAAATTTATCTCATTCACCACAATTCAACAATTTTGGCATTTTTTGCGGAGGTACCTCGACACCGGAAGCTATTTTTTGTTTATTTTTCATTAACTCTCTTTTTTAAGAGAGTTTATACTTGGAGTTTGAAATAATTTCGAACTAAACTAGTACTAAATTAAATGAGAGGTAAATTTCGAATTCCTACTCATTTTAGGTGATGATCTAAATTCCTAAGTGCGTGGGAAAAACAATTTACATTACTTTGAAAATGCACCTCGTTAACTTGTTTATAAAGTTTTAACTCCCCTTTGAGCGCTGTTTTTTTCTCTATAAATTCCTTTTTACTGTACTTATTCTTTCCACGTCGTAACTGCCAATTTATGTTCTATGAAGTATTATTGCTAGAGTAATTGATAAAGCGCTTTTCCTATTATATATGAAGTACCACTGAAAATATTTCCATTAGAACCATCTGTTTCATAAATACTGCATCCTATTCTCAGTACGATTCACGCAACCCATTGTTTAAAAAAATTGACGTTGTCTTAAGATTTTGTTCTCATATCAATTAAATCATCGTCATATTTTGGGGTAAGAATTCTTATTGTTCCAATATTTTTTCAAAATGGGGGAATATATATGCGAGGGCGGCTTTTTCTCTTCAGTGAAATTTTCAATTTTTGCTTTCGCATCCGAGCAAAAAAAATGAAAAACGTCCTTTCGTAGCCCTGAGGGTACTTTTGAATTGATTTTCATTTTAAAAAACATGAAATTTAAATTGAAGAAAAATTTTGGGGTGTAGAGAGTGAGATTAAGTTATTTTGATAATTTAGTTTTGAACCAAAAAATGTTTTGATAATTTAGTTTTGAACCAAAAAAATAGTTTTGAACCAAAACAAATCTCTCTTATGGTTTTAAAAAAAAACAAATAATCAAAAGACGAAAAAATGAGTTTTTTGCAGAAAAAAAACGGCTAAAACTTAATAAAAGAAAGGTTTTTTTGAAATCTTACAATAACATTCTATAAAAGATAGTATTTATTAATTGTTCACAGTAGTATTACTTAACCGAAAATGAACCCAATTTAACAACTATCTTATGTACACCTGATGTACACCTGATGTACACAAAAACTATAGAAAACAGTACGAAAATAAAATACTTCATCCATTTTTTTGAAGTTTTCTGGCTTATTGGACAAACTTTAGGGCTCTATTTTGAGGAAAAGTTTTTTCAAAAAAAGCAGTATTTTTCCTTTTTAGTTTTTTCGATTTAAGAGAATGATTAAAGCAACTTAAAAAAGGTAAACGCTTTTTCAATTTGTGAGGCAACCTGAAATAAATCCAAATTGCAAAGTTCTTTTGAGAATCGATTTGATAGAAAATTTACAAAATTGGCCAAATATAAGACAGTCGAAAACAACAAAAAACTCGTACTTTTTTCAAAACGCATAGCTGTTTTTTATTCTTTTCTTGTTGATTATTCCTGGTACTTTAACTGCCCTAAATAAAACTGTCAACTGGTTGAAAACTGACTGTTTTTTTTTCAGTTTAATGAAAATCTGGAATATTTATTTGTATATATTTTTGCTGTCCTCCAGAGAAAAAACACAAATCTTAAATTTTTAATGAACAAAACGAAATTGAATAATTGTTGTAATTTTCTGCTTAAAATTAGACTATGCCATGTAACCGTACCTCTTTTTTGGAAACCTTACATTAAAATTTGAAAATTAATTTTTTTATCGGTCATTCAAAACACAGAACCAAAAAGATACCACTTTTTTGGCGATTTAGAAATTTATGTTTGTCAATTAGTCAAATAATTCATGGGCTTATATTCAACTAGATCCTTGCGCTGTTGAGTTCTTCTCATGCTGATAAACGTTTTTTTTTCACGTTTCGCTTTTTATTACCGCTACAAGATTTCCAAAAGAAGGTCTTCAATGTGATTGAGGGCTCAACTTGAATGCTAGTTGATTTGATCACCTTTGGTAGCATTGTAGCATATTAAAAAATTGAAAAAAAGGAAAAGATCATTTTCCAACATTGCTACGTTCGTCTCAATTGATATTTTGTTCTCGGCAGTAGAAAATCATAACTTTATCCTAAAATTCACAATCTACCTTGTAACCAAATTTCTAAATTTGGAAATGATTATTTTGGCATTACAACTTGCAATTTTTGTTGAGGGCCATTCAAAAACAGAACCAGAGAAACATAATACCCTCAGTGAAGAGAAAAATTTTTTCCTTTATCTTTTAATGCGCTATAGACTTAATTTCAAAGATTAATTGCGTTGTTAAGATGGACTCATATTGATAAGCATTTTATTTGGATTCATATCTGATTCAATAAAAAAAGTGGAAGAGTGTTCCAATGTTATGAACTCAAACAACAATTTTTAAAAGACAAATATAATTCACTGAAGTAGAAAAGGTTTTGCTCCTTATTACCGCTATATGATCAACAAAAATATGTCTTCTGTGAGTTTTTTAGTTGAACTGAGTTTTTTAGGTGAGTTTGTTAGTTGACTGTTAGTTGAAGCACTCGCCTTGGATAACCTTGTAATATATCACGAAAATTTTGGAGAAAAATTTAAAAAAGTTTTAATTTTTTCAAAAGTAAGGTTTTCAATGCTGTTCGTTTTTCACTTCTATACAACTGATGTGTCTTTAAATTATAAACTTTCTCCGGTTGATCTAAACTTGACTGGATTTTGGATTTTACTACGCCTGGACAAACCAGTCTTAGATAATTCATATAAAAAAAACGTCATTTTTCCATTCATAATTTTTGTTCGGATTTTAGCGCAAATAATGAAAAGAAAGGAAATTCCTCGTTTGGTTTGCTTAAACAGGTAAAAAAAATCAAAGCTGAAAATAAAACACATGAAGTAAAAAAGTTGAAGACAACTACTTGCCAAAAAGACCAAACTTGACACACCGATTGACTGTTTGCTTCGATTTGTTTTTTCTCGTTAACTAAAAAATCTCAACCGGTGATTTTTAAACTTGACGTTCCTGTAAAAACCTTTGTTATATTATAAAATGAACGAAAACACAATTGGTTTTTCTTTTGAAATTGTAACATTGGGAGGAGTTTTTAGAATACAAAAGTCGTACTCAAGATTACTACGAGAAAAATGCTTCAGACTGAGTTGCGAAGAATTGATAGTCAAAAACTTTCCGTCTCAGGGAAGAAGCTTTTGACAAACTTTGGACGTAATTTGGAACATTCTGTGCTACGCACAGTTTCGCTTGAGCCGTCTTGTTTTTTATAGCATTCTGTTCAAACTTAAGTTCAATCATTACTATTACAATTTAGGGTTCCCAATAACGCTGAATTTGACAGTGGGCAATAAAACTAAAAGTATTTGTTTTGTCTCATCCACCTGTTAGTAACAACAGATCATATCTTTGTGTGATATGTTTTTCAACAAATAAAAATCGCGATTAACGAGCCTGCTAGGCAAATTGACGCTTTTGGTAAAACTTAATAGGGATAAAATTTTTTGTTAAGAACATTGATAAATGTCAATATAAAGAAAATTTAAAATTTTAGAGTTCATAATCCGAACGCTCTGAAAAACAAAATCAATCGGCTGATTGGAAATGACGGAAATAACAGCCATGCAAAAATCTGGAAAAACTATGAATTCTATGAGCTCATTTTTTAACACAAATGTTTTGCACAAAAACTTTTTAGTATTTGATTATGTTTTTGTGAGGAGTTCTCCACCAGGTCAGCACGGCATAATAGCGTTCGTTATCAAGATATTAAAAAACGGAAAAGTTTGCTCCAATTTGGAGAGTTTACGTGAGATAAAAAAAAATTGGTCAATTATACCTTTTTGGATTTAACTTTGTTATTTACGCCTGCACCGTTTTTTTTGGTATCCCTTTTGTCTAATCCACTATCAATTCAATTCAATTATTTCACGCCTTTATCTTTCCATCCCAACTTCAACCCACTATATAATTGGTACTGCTATCTTTGATATAATATTCAATTGGCCATGCCTTGCCTGCCATTCCCATGCCTCAACGGCCCGTGGTACTTGATATGAAAACATCACAACCAAACATGAGATAAATGGATCCCTTTACTTGTGAAAAAAAGAAAAGCATGCTTGTAAGGTCGACTGATAGGGTAAAAAATAGAGGAGCAACGTGACAAAGGGGTTAAATTTTATGGGTTAAGTAATGCGGGCTTAACTGAATCGGGGTTTAAAAAATTAATCTATATATCAAGCGATGCAAAAGAAAACTATTTATAAGAAATTTTGTTAATTAACATGACTTTCAATTGGCAAAAGTGTCGCACGTATTCTGAGCAGAAAGTTTTTTGCAATACCAAATTTTCAAAAAAAAACTATTAACTCCCAGATTATTCAGCTGTGTTACCGAACAAAGAAGGATACGCTACCGCAAGAAACCTTTTTAGATTTTTTTTAACTCCTTGCAGCCCCTCAGTATTTGCTATTGGCAATCAGATCTGATAATTTATTTATAGGGGACATTACAAGAACTAATTTGACTTAAAAGGATTTACTTCTGCATTGTTTCCTTTCAATAAAAACCATTTTATATATTGCCAGCACCACCTATTTTAAAAGTTTGTTCTGTGTTATGATATATAATGTTTGTTGGCGCTTCAAAAGTGTGACTCTTCATGTGACAAAAAAGGAAAGTATGGGAGATTTTTTTTCTGTATAATAATTGCATGCCGTAATATCGCCTAATTAGTTCAGGTTGCCTTGTTTGCGGTTTTCCCAAGCCACAATCATAGCTTAGAACAAAATCGGGACGAAGATCCGCTTGATAGGACTTTAGGTAATTACAGGTATGTAGATTTTGTGGATGAAATGTCAGGCCAAATCTCGATTAGGTGAAAGCAACTTTTACTCACATTAGACGAACACTTTCAAATTGGATTTTGTGGCATTTAGGCGAACATAATTTAGATCACTTAAGAGGTGCACTTGATTATCCTAGTTGACAATATAAAACACCAGATAGTTCCCTAAAAATTTCTTTTCACTAAAAAATGCATTACTAAATATAATCGAATATTTCTCGTTTTTAAAATTTCTATGCATGTCTATCTATTTAGTTTAAACTGTTTGGGCACTTCTTCGACTTTTTGCCTGAGAGCTCTAAAAGCGTTTAAATGGAAGTATTGAATACGTTATTTTACAGGTATTCCTTTCTTGATTTTTGACAGAACTTCGAGCCACGCACTCTCTAAGTGTGAGAAGTTTTGAAAAAGTGTAAACTGAACATGAAGAGTTTGATCTCATATACATGAGGGGACAATTTTTAGTGAAACCTGAGCACTTTACATTGTCAAGTGGATATATATGTGCCCTTTTGACTGTTTTAAATGTTGTTCGCCTGTTTTCCACAAAATTAGCCTAATGTACACAAAAATTCTTCTGTCTCGTCAAGCTTCTGCTTAATATCATATTCCCCTTATCTTCGTTTCTTTACCGCCTTTTCTTAGTTCACCTAATTCCCTCACAATTGATACATAGAATATAAGCAAGCATCTTTCCTGCTTCGATATGTTTTTCTTGAGCAATCCGTTGATTGGGAAAGTTTTGCAAGTAATTTGTACTGAAAACTGTTTGAAACTAAGATAAGCTCGGAGGACACTTTCATCGAGTCTTTCTCTTGCATAACTGATAATTTATTTGATGATAAAATATTAATAGACAGGAAAGTGGGTTTTAAAAGAACTTTACCCTCACGTAGGAAAACATTTTGGTTGACAGCAAAAATCTTTTGCAAGCCCCCTTTATGCTTCAAAGCTTCATTAACGGGGAAAAGATTACGTTTTCGCGCGCTAATGGGACGTTGGAGATATCATTATTTTATTTTTAAGACAGTTTTCGAAAAATAAAAAGAAAATTAACAGCAGCATCCCACTTTTTTCATCATGACCCAATTCATTATGCGTAATAATTCAAAGTATTTCTTTGAATTGTTTAGGTTTTGAATTGTTTTAAAAAAAATGTTTAGATACCCACAATTTACTGATACATCAACGGAATTATTGGTGTAGAAACGGCGCTTTGAATATATTGTCTTTCTTTCTTCCTACTAAAAATACCCAATAGGTTCGCAGATAATCGATAGTGGAACCTGATTTTATTGAAGTCTAATTATCCCTATTACCAAATTTTGCTTTTGATTTACTTTGATTTAACATTCTGGGAATAATTTTACCTGTTAAAAAGTTATACCATTATTTCTAGCATAATCTCAATAATTCTTTGCATATTATCTTTCACAAAGAAATATTTCCATTACTCTTATCAGAATTATTTCCTTGTAAGAATGTTCTTTCTGAAATTTTTTCTTCCGATTGTATTTCTGATGGGATTTGTGGCAAATATTGTGGGACTAGTGTTGATAAAACGACAGTGGTTGACAATCAAGAAGCATATAATAAGTCACGCCTTACTGCACCTGGCAGCAGCTGATTTGATCTATCTGGTGGTGATGCTCCTCATCTTCATAGAACAGCTCATGAACCATATCATCCACCCAGCACTCTGCAAGTAAGTTTACCATCTTCTAGAACTATTTACAATTCCAACTACTGGCCCACAGAGATCACCAGTCAACTTCCAATGGTTATCATGCCAGATCTATCTTGCAAGATAGCGATGGGCTCGCAAGATGTTGCAAGATAGACATTTTGCAAAAAGACCATTCAATCTTGCAAAACAACTATCTGATCTCACCTGGGGTTGAAATTAAAACAACTTCATAAGATCTTTATAGCATTCTTGACAAGACAACGTAAAGATAGGTAAGAACTTTCTCGAACTCTACATGCGTTTCGAGAAATAACCCCTCTCAGCAACTTCTTATTGACATTAAATATAAAGACATGTCAAGAAAAATTGGACCGACAAGATCGTAATAAATCACCTCCAGCTTTGTCCCAGACCGAAGCCACCTCTGATCAGACCATATCCGAGCACATACCTGCAAATGAAAAGATCAAAATATATTGGATATTATATTACACCAAGGTCTCGAAAAGGGTGTGAGTTTTTTCCGATCACGGGTTGTTTCGGTCCAAAGGGTTTGATCAAAGGCAGATTCTGGCGCTAGCGAATTTGAGCACGAAAGTATATCAGCGCCATTTCAGCACAATATGTTATTTAAGAAATTTTCTGAAATTTGGAGAAGGCTCTTCTCAGACTATAATATTTCGGCGCATCTTCACCGAATTTGGAGAAGGCTCTTCTGATACTATAATATTTCGGCGCATCTTCACATAATTTCAATGCAATGTAAGCACATTTATTACAAAAGTTTCAGCACTTTTTTTCAGCTAATTTTGCAACAAAAATCCGGACTTTTGTGAAGCTGAAGCTTTAATAATTCAGGGGCATTTTTAATAATTTCTTCTGCGCATTTCAGAAAATATCTCCACCCGAGTAATCATAATTAATTACGAATTCACTATAATCATAGGCGGACAGCGCACGAAATTTCTTTATAGGTGATTTTTTAAGCACGAATTTCTGATTAGAGAATATACAAGTACACAAAAAAATTATTTTGTCCAATGCAATCTTTTTCTCCGTTTTGGTTATAAATTGTTCTATCATCTGAGACAAAAGGATCTAATTAGATAGGTTTTGATAAATTTCTTATATGCTCAAATGTGATCGTTTTTGTTTTCAAATAAATACACTGAAAACAATTTAGATGTGGTTGAAATTCGAACTCTACAATTTCAGATTCTACAACAGACTTCATATCACTGACTTTATGTAATAGACAAATCACTGAAAAAGGATAACATGGCTTATTAAGTTTGCATTAGTCGTTGATTTGGATTAGCTTGGGTTAGTTTGGCTTTATATATACCTAAATACGCAATTACTTATGTTTATATTTTATTATTATAACATACACGCACAAACACACACACACAAACACACGCACACATTTACATATATATATATATATATATATATATATATATATATATATATATATATATATATATATATATATATATATATATATTTATATATATATATACAAAGAATTGAGTTTAAAAAAAGCAAAAAATGAAATGTTCCGCTGAAGATTCTTTGGCTAGTCTTCGAGAAAACTCAACTATTTTGTCTTTAAGAACACCTTTAGATCAAAATTATTTATTGAAAGTTTTCTGATTTCCAGTATGCTGAAAGCAATGAAAATGAAAGTATTGCGTTGAAAGACGTTCTTGATGGGAGAAAAGTTGTTCATGATCTTTCCAATACATTACCTTTTTAATATCAAATTTTCGAAATAATTGCAAGTTCAATAGGAACCATGTCATATAACTTAAGGTAGATGGCTCCAAAAAAAAATCGATCATTTTATCAAAGATCTTGGAAGTCGTGAAAAGTAATACAAGGTGAAGCAACAGCCCGCTTGCAGAAATGATTTTTGGTATAAATTGTTGTTCGAGGTGCCGACATCCAAAAAATCCACAATGTCCCTGAAAATACACAATGTTTGTTTTTATCATTAAAAAGATTTAACTTTAGTAAAAATTAAGTTTTCTACTTCTTTTTGATTGTTTTGTATAGGAAAACGATGCAAAAATTCAATAAACCGCCCATTCGTTTCATCAGTTTCAAATGTCTCCTGATACTACGTTTTTACAATTAAATTTTGAGAACTGTATTATGAAAGGAAGTTGAGATAACCATTGCATTAGTCCAAACGCAATTAGTTGAAATAACTAATCGTTCATTCTGCCAATTAACAAATTGTTCAATTGAATTTTTATGAAATTTTCAAAAAAAATAATTAGTTACACAAATGAAGGTTTTTCGTTAAAGTGTCCTAAATCCCAAATGCTATCGGGAAACCAAATGAGGGTGATATGGAAAATTGGCAGACCTATTGTTTGCTGTACAAACGAAAAACTTTGATATACTGTGTTGGTGGGACAACCTTTCTCCATTTTATATCTAATCGTTAATTTCTACCAAAAAACTTTACAATTACTTTTCAATAATTAATAAGTAGAGTTTCAAGTCTGGAGCCTGAGTCTTAACTTTGCAAAAATTTTGTCATATTGAGGAGCTCAGTTGCTTTGTTCCTCAGACAAAAAAGGAACGAATATCAAAGTTAATTCTCTTTTGAACAAGTTAAGGACCAGTTAAAATGTTCGTGCACTAAGATGATATTCAGAAACAATACATAAGTAACAAGTATTTACTGCTCAAGAATTGTGGGTCAACACGCACGGTATATCAGTTTAATTTGACCAAATCAAAAAGTTCCATCTGATTTTTGGTAGTTTTTCGAGCTCTATTTCTACTCCTGGTCACGTTTTTTTTTCCTGTCTAAAATTGAATCTTTGATCAGGGGTAAAATTGATGTTACTTGAAGTTTGTCAAACATGAAGAAATTTTATCAATTATTTGTAGTCAACGACAGGTCGATTCGCAAACCAAGCAATCGTATAGAATCTGATGCAATCTGAAAATGATTTTCTCACGTTGTACGTACGTCGCAGTACTGATCTGATGACAGTGAGGTAGTTCGAGTTTTAATCTGAGTTTGGGTTTCACTTACTATATATTATTCGTACTAGTAATAGTCAAGATATATGTCGACAAGCAGGAACAAATCAATATAATTGTGGTTGAATGTAGCATTGAATTTTGCTATTCTAATTCTGTTTTTTAATCGGTTATTCTTTATTTAAGCTCAGTACCAACGATCTAAACTCATTTTAAAGCAGAATTAAAGAAAATTGGTACAAGAATTTTTTTCTGAAAAGACATACGACAAGTACCTTTCAAGTTTGTACCTACTTTACCTATCTCTATCGATAATATCGATTTATAAACCGTACCAACACTGTTACGCAGTAAATGAACGAATTTCATCCAATCAGAATCGAGTATTTCTAAACTTTAAAATTAGATTCAAATACGTTCTAATATACGTAGAAAAATCCGAAAAAGTTCATTTGACCTAATTTTATGTAAATATAACCACTATATGTATCGATTAAGCTGGTTTTCGGCTTAATATTTTTAGATTATCTAGACAATTGTCGATTGAATACGAACTGATTTTGACGTCAATGACATCAGACGGAAAAACCTGTTAAATGAACAATAAAAAATCTTGCCGTCTAAATTCCACTTGTGGCTTTGTACGTCTTAATGCTTACACGCTATACTTATACGTTGCTTTATCATTATAGATGAATTGAATTCTCGAACTACAGTCCTTTACTGAGTTTATATGGTACCGTGATCTAAGCGGAATTAACGCGGAGTTTATGCGTGTCGGGACGAATACAGCAACAATCAAGGATCCTATGAGTGAGTGCAGTTGTTTTACAGTTCGATACTAGGCTTTGAACGACAGATCGTGCGAAGATGCAGATGAGTGTTCCCAAACGAGGACACTTGTGATGATGATTCCCCGACTTGTAGCAGCAGAAATGGCTCATATTCTCGCTGATGCTCTACCCGTCTCAGATAGTTCTGACCGATAATTTCAGCTGCTCCGCCCAGGAAAGGGACCCATCAAAGTCCAGGATAGAGAGAAGGAAGTCCATGGCGGGGTTACAAGGACGCAAAACGTGATCGAGAAAATTCGCAATTCTTCCATCATCTATGAGGAAACTGAAGACTGTAAGACAGAACCTCTAATTTGTTTCTATATGTCCTATCTCGATATATCTATTTCAATGTAGACGGCAAGAAACCCAACCCGTTAACTATTTTTTTGAATATCGCATAGGGTAGTATAGTTTAACTATTCAGTGTGGAAAAAAATAGGTAAGAGGCCCCACAAAAAAAAATTTGACACAAAAAACATTAATATTGGAAATTTTTGGTAGATTTACCAAATCTTCGAGAAAAATGATATAGTCGGTTAGTATATCCAAAAATAACCTCTGATATAGAGAAAATTGAGAGAAATTAAAGCTAAATTGTTCAATTTTGAAAATTTTTGGTCAATTTTTAGTCAATTCTAAAAACTTTAGCAAATCAATACCGAATATTGATAAACCGTATTTTTGAGTTTAAAACCGTCCAGTTTACTGGATTACCGTTCCGTAAACAAGAATTTGCAAAAAAATTGACCAAAATTTGAAAAAAAAAACGGGACAAAAGCATTAAATTTTGACAATTTTGTCAATAAATCAAATTTTCCAACAAGAAGGTTCAGAAGGTTCGTTAATTGAGTGAAACCCAATACAAGGAAAAAATTGTGAAAATTTTCACAACCTCCGGCCTACAGAAAATTATCGACTTCCCATAATTTTCCTCATCGCTCGTTCATGTACCATTTTTCGTCCGCGTCCTTTTCGTCCTTTAATTTTCAAATCTCCGTGTTCCGTTTTTCAATAACGTCGCTCTCCCAAAACTTCGCTTTACGTTGTCATCCGCTACTTTCCCGAATTTCGATGTAGTATGTCATATGTGATGAAGTATCTTGTTGTTTTTGCTGTAGTATGTTGAGTATGCTAGTATGCTGGTTTGTTGTTTAGGTCTTATAGCTTTCTAGGGTGTGACTTAAGTTTATTCTCGAGTTACGGCTGGATTGTCCTTTGACTTTTCAACTTTACTAATTTACTAGCCTTCCTGTTGTAATATATTGACTTTGCTGCTTTATGTTTGTGTGTACCTGTATGATTGCAAGTTGGTTTGGTCTTGTTACCTTCTAGGGTGTGACTTAAGTTTATTCTTGAGTTACGGCTGGATTGTTTCTTGACTTTTCCAACTGTCTTAGTCTACAAATACACTACTGTAGTTCATTCAGTTTTGCTGTAGTTTGTTTAATACCGTTAGTATGCTGATTGTTTGTTTTGGTTTGGGTTTTGATAGGATGTGACTTAAGTTTATTCTGGAGTGACGGCTAGTAAATTTCTCGACCTTTTCATCCTTTTAGTGTACTACTGCATTGCCGTAAATTAGTTTGTCGTTAAATTTGTCGTTATAGCCCCATAATGAACTATATTATTTTGTCTTGCAGTAACTTCTCTCCTTCTTCCTAGGGTGTGACCTAAGTTTGTTCTGGAGTTACGGCTAGTTTGTTTGGATGAGTTTTTGCTGTGGTCTGCTAACATAGTTCTTTCCAACCTCATTTCCCGCGCGTTTTTTCCCACCGTCCCGTTTCGTTGCGTTGCGCGTTTTTCACCAGCTTTCCCGCACGTCCCGTTTCCGTTCCGCCGCGCACTGTTCGCTCGACTTCTTGTCTCTTCCGTTCCCGTTGCGTCGCGCGTTGCTCGCCCGTTTTCCCGTCCGTCTTGTTTCCGTTTCGTCGCGCGTTCCTCGCTCGACTTCCCGTGTGTCCTTTGTCTCCCTCTGTGTTGAGCGCATAGTGTTCAGCGTTCCACTTCTGTTTTTGTCGGGCACTGTGTGCTCGATGACATTTTCTGCTCTTTGGGCGGTTCCGTTTACAGACTGTCTACAGTGTGCTGTGTTTGGTGTCTTTTGCGTTGGGTTTGTTTTGCGTGGGTTTGATTTGTTTGGAGTGTGCTTATAATAGATAACCGTGTGCAGTGGTAGTTTTTTTTGCTGGTATTTGGAAATAATAACATCGTGATGTCTAATAGTCTTGATCAAAAAGTCAAAAAGTTGTACGCTGCCAGGTCAAAGCGTGAGGCTGAATTGCATGCTATACATGAAGATATCCTTCATTGTATAAATAGTCAAAGTAGGCGAGTGAAAGTTGAGCGCCTAGTAACAAAGTGCAACGAAGCATTTATGACCGTTGTAGACAAAAATGAGGACCTGATTGCATTTGCTGGAAAAACTTGTTCCTTCACTAGAGTCTTACTTAGAGGCAATGACAAGCAAGAACGACAAGATCCTCACTTCAGCACGAAACTACATCAACTCTGCTGATGATAAAGTGAGTGAGTTTCAGGAACCGAGGGCTTCCATTCGTTCTAGACTTCCCTCATTTATGACCTCGTCAACAACATCTAGTCAGCGTAAACATGATTACGTAATTGCTAAAATGAAGCGCGAAGAAATTGAAAAACAGAATGAGGCAGCCATTCGCCTTGCTAAACAGAAAAAACAAATGGAATTGGATGAACTGGAGGAAAACAACAGAAAACGGTTGGCTGAGGCAACTCTGCAAGAATTTGAATTGTTGGACGCCGTTTCTAAAGGTAGCCAATCTGAAACCACCGCAAGTGCTAAGAGCTCAATGAGAAGTGAAAAGGCTGTCCAGGATTGGATCAACACCTCACTTGCCTTAAGTTTTAACAACGAGAAAACTAGTGAACCAGATGTTATGATTGACCCTCCAGAATGTCCTAGCCACAACAACGGCAAAACAGTGGAAGATCAGAACACTGAAATTTCAAGGCATTCTATTCAAAAAAATTGTCGAGGCAATTCTATTTTAAGCAATGAGACCTTACAGCAACTCGATCCTTATTATACTCCACCTGAAAAATTTTTGGCTGCTGCTAACACACAGGCGTTGTACCAGGCGCACCTAAGGGCGCAAATGGATCAAACAGGCTAGCAAGGCTTGGCGCTTCCAACCATAACCAACCAAGGAACCGCGGATAGTCAGCCACCTTCTGTAAACCCCCCAGGGGCTTCTTCACCGCCCATTCAAAAACCCATTCCACCACAGACGTTCGCACCACAAGAAAATCAAAATAATGCATCCGAGTTTTCTCCACACGCACAATCCAGGGGACCTGAAACATCAAGTCTGCCGAAGAATAATTTGGCCCAGCGAATATGCTCCCGACAACAAATTGATTGTGTCCCCCGAGCACCAAACGCCACTCTTCCTCCTTTTCCGACAACAAATCATCCAGCCCCCGCAATAAACGTTCCCTTGCACCCAAGCGCCCCACCAAGTCCAAACACTCAACAGCACAACACCGAACCCGCTCATCCTAATGACCTTCCCATTCCGAACCCAGTCTTCGCACCTAACCTCTCTGCTCCCATCCCACACGCCCCTTTGATTAACCAGCCTCTCGTCAACAACAATTTTCAGAATAGTAATAACCGAGTACACAAAGTTGTACGTTCTGTTGCTCCTCCTTTCCCAAATATGCCCAATATCCCTCTCGGCCAAAGTTTTGTGCCAAATATGAGTCATTGGCGTTTTTCGCAGCACAAACCGTCATTAGTCAACCAAGACATTACTACTGTAAATAATGTTGCTCCACACATCGCACCATCAGTTATTAATTTTCCACAACAAATATATTCGAATTCACCCCTTTTGATTGATATGCAATCACCATCTGGCACACATCAGGAAAACCCGATTGCAACTACAAGTAATATTGTACCTGGTCTGGCCACTCTGGTTTTTTAGCCAACATACCCTTATGTTGGGCCCACTCCGTTGAGTTGGAGTGGTCCGCAGGTGTCTGCACCTGCTCATCCGATACCAGACAATGCGTCATTGATTAGGGAACTGGCTGATGCGAAAACAAGTAAGAAAAACGACCCTTTGCCTGAGTGGAAACTTGCTGAGTTTAATGGCGACCCATTAAAGTGGCATGAGTGGTATGGTCAATTCAAAAGCGCGATTGACTCGCAGTCGCTCACTGATGACGTTAAATTGACGTACCTTAAAACACTGGTCACCGATAAAGCAAAGATTGCTATCGCAGAGTTTGCTTACTGTGGTTTAATGTACAAGGATGCACTAAGGACTTTAGAACGTAAATTTGGCCAGCCACAGGCAGTCGTAAGTGCACACTTGGATAAACTAAGCAACTTTCAGCCTCTTAAAATGCACAATAGTGATAACATCATAAACTATTCTGCAGCAATATCCAGCCTCGTTTGGGTTTTCAAGTCACTATCATATGATGCTGACTTGAAGAGCGCTTCCCTACTTAACCAAGCAGTACAAAAGTTACCACCAAACATGAAAGAGTCATGGTCGCTCTTTACGGTTAAGAAGCACTGGGTTAAGCCTACCCTCCTTGACTTTAACGACTGGCTTAAAGAAAAGGCTGAGGCCCACGATCTTATGAAACAAAGCGCAAACAAGGCAAGGCCTGAAGATAACAGCACTTCAGTAACCAAGACCAAAACAGCTTCAAAAGTGTTTGTATCAAATTCGCAACAAAGGGAAACAAAGAAGCAAATGCCATCTGCTTCCAGAAACACTTTCTGTCGATGCATTGTATGCGAAGGTAACCACCGGCTATGGGAGTGTCGAGTTTTCAAGGAAAAGACTCCAACCCAGAGAGCTAAGTTGGTGGCGGATAATAAACTTTGCGTTTCGTGCTTACGTGATAAGCACACATTCCGCCAGTGTCCTCAAGCTAGAAAGTGCCGAGCAGAGGGGTGCAATAGTTCGCATAACACACTATTGCATGGAGCAGATAAGGTTTTCCCAACAAAACAGTCAACAAATCCCAATACTATCCAGTCTTCTGGCAACACAGGTCAAAGTAAAGCAACTACTAGTCGACAGCCGTCTAATAGGACCACAACAATGTCATCTGTTACTGATGTAAAGGGGCTCCTTCAGGTAACGGAATTGCAGTTGGTCAATTCGTCCGGTTTAGATACCAAGGCTTTAGTTTTGTGTGATACCGCCTGCAGTAACTCTTGGGTGGCCGGTAGTCTCGCAGATAGACTCGGTTTGTACGGTAAAGCACTAAAGCTAACAGTCAAGGGTATTAATACCGAAGAAATAGTTGACACTAGGATTTTTGAAGTTACTGTTAAACCAAGAGAACATCAAGATTTCGAACCATTTACCATCAACCCTTTCGTTAAGGAGAATCTGAACGTCGGCTCAGATACAATTAATGTACAGGCCCTGCAAGAGACTTACCCACACTTAGCAGTCCTTGATCCCGTGACATATTTCTATAAAGACATTGAGATGATACTCGGACAAGATGTCTATCACGCCATCCGCCCGTTAGAATACTTCTCTGCCGATGAGAAGCGTTCACCCGTTGCTGTACGTTTACCCATAGGTTGGGTCTTAAGCGGCCCGTTACCATCAAGTTCGTGTTTAACCTCAACGTGCTTTAAAGTGAGTATCGAACAGGACAATGAGTTAGCAAGTCAGGTAAAGTCATGGTACGAAATTGAATCATTCGGAGCAAACAAGCAGGTCGAATCAAGATCTGCAGCAGTCGCAAGGGCTCACGAAATTCTTGAGAGTGTCACCATACACAATGGCCTGAGATACGATGTCGGAATGCTATAGGCAGCAGATAACACCAAGCTCCCAAATAATTACTTCTCCTCCCTTGTGCAACTAAAATCTCTCGCAAAACGATTGGCCAAGGATGAAGACCTTAGAGAGAAGTATACTAGCACCATTCAGGAAGACCTAAATAAGGGGTATGTAATTGAGGTTCCGGACGCTCACAAGGTTGAGAACCGGTCCGATAAAGAGTGGTACCTACCCACCATCCGGTTTGAAACCCGAACAAACCGGGTAAGGTGCGTAGGGTGCTCAATGGAGCAGCAAAATTTCATGGCGCCTCACTGAATAAATCTTTGCTCACTGGCCCTGATCTGCTCCAAAATCTTATTTACGTACTTCTTCGCTTCCGACAACATCCATATGCCGTCTCTGCCGACATCGAGGGAATGTTTCTACAGGTTGGTGTATTACCATCAGATCAACCATCATTTCGCTTTCTGTGGCCGGAGGACCCCACAACTGACGTTGTAGTGTATCAATATACGCGCCATATATTTGGGGCTAAAGACTCGCCCACATGCGCCAACTATGCATTACACCGCACTGCGAGAGACAATGCCAAGTTTTACCCCGAAACTGCAAAAGCCGTCCTTGAAAACTTCTACATGGACGATTATCTTGACTCAGTGGAGTCTCCAGAGAGAGCCATCAATAGATCGAAGGAATTGGTACATCTTCTCTATCTCGGTGGGTTCAAACTTACAAAGTTCGTAAGCAATGTACCAAATCTGGCTGACCGAATTGATGGTTCCTCTCAATCTACTGAGCCCAAGGTTATTGTTTCATGTCAGGAGGATTCATCGCATGTGCTAGGGCTAAAGTGGGATCACACTTAGACACTTTAATTGTGAGTCGGGGTACAAGCTGCGCTATCACCAATTCCCTCACGCAACGCTTGGTCCTAAGTCTTGTCTCGAAAGTCTTTGACCCCATTGGTCTTGTCGCACCGTTTACCGTCGGTGCGCGACTGCTCGTAAAAGACATCTGGCGTGTCACAGGACAACAATGGGACGACGAGCTCCCACAAGACATGGTTCAAAGATTTTTGGCTTAGAGTGCGGACTTACCAAAGCTTGAAAACATCAAAATTGCTCGAAGTTATTTTACTGGACCCTTTGATAATGTAGAATTGCCCAGGATATTTTTTGTGCCGTCGCATTTCTTCGAGCCCGAGTAACAACTCCTACGGGCAAGGTAAAAACAGAGCTTCCGTTTGTTTGGGGGAAAGCGCGCGTGGCGCCACTGAAAGTAATGACTGTCCCAAAACTGGAGTTGCAAGCAGCTCTACTTGCCGCTTGATTGAAAAGGGAGATTATGCAAGCTCTTTCTGTATCTGTTAACCAAGTATTCATGTGGACAGACAGAACAACCATTCTCCAATGGATTAACTCAAATGAAAAGCAGCCAATCTTTGTTGCAAACCGTGTTTGCGAAATTTTGGAGTATACCAGCGTTGACCAATGGAACCACGTCGCAACTAAGGATAATCCAGCTGACGCTGGCACGCGTGGAATGCCCGCTGAGGTTTTGCAACTAAGCAGTTGGGTCAATGGTCCACATTTCTTATTTAACTCAAATTTCCTTTTCGTACCGAACAAAGACGTCATTACTAATATCAAACTTGGCGTCAACCAAGAAGTCATCATAGAAGACGCTGTTTCTCTCGCTACATCTGTTAAAAAACAGATAACTCCCGTTCCGTCGTTATTCCCATTTGATAAGTTTAGTTCTTATCAAAAGTACTTGCGCATTGCCGCATAAGTTCTCCGGCTTTTGCCGAAACATGCCGGCTACCGTAACCCCGATGGTGGCATTACTGACCCTACTGAGCTTGACGAAGCCGAGCGTCATCTACAGTACTTGGTGCAAGGAGAGTCTTTTGAAGCCGAAAAAAAAAGATCTTCGCGACAAAAAATTCGTTAAACGGAGTAGCCGAATTGCTCCACATTCACCGTTTATTAGTCCAAATGAGCTAATACGTTCCTCGTGCCGCATCAGGCGCTTAATTGAAGTTGGGTTTAATGTAAAGTACCCAATCATCTTAGATGCACGTCATCCGTTTGTAAAACTGTTCCTTGAACACACGCACGTAAAGCATTGTCATCAAGGCGTTGAATACCTAAGATCAATTTTGCAGGAACACTATACAATACTGAAACTAAGATCATCCTTGCGTTCCATCAAAGCACACTGCCTGAGATGCCGAGAATTCCAAGCTGTAACTATGCAACCAATCATGTCTGACTTACCTAAGGAGAGACTTGCTTACCGGTCTCCTCCCTTCACGAACACTGGCGTTGACTACTTTGGGCCATTCTATGTTACTGTCCGCCGTACCACTGAGAAAAGGTGGGGCTTCCTCTTCACCTGTCTCACTACTCGCGCTGTCCATGTCGAGATAGTTACATCCATGGACACCAGTTCTTGCGTTATGGGAGTTGAGCGGTTTGTGTCCCGTAGGACAATGGCACTAACTGTATTGGAGCGGAGAAAGAACTCCGAGAAAGTATTGAAAAATGGAACGTTGTCAACATTGCAGCTGAGCTCGCTCACAAAGGTATAAAGTGGAGGTTCAATCCACCCAGCGCACCACATCAAGGGGGTATCTGGGAGAGGTTGATACGCAGCTTCAAGCGCGTGTTGTATACTTGGCACGCGTCGCATCACGGATGAGGTACTGCATACTACCTTTTGTCTCGTGGAGAATGCTCTCAATTCGCGTCCTTTAACACCCGTAAGCGCCGATCCGTGCGATTTGAACGCTTTAACGCCCAACCACTTTCTTTCCGGAGAACACTCTGCCGGTATTCCGTCTGTTGTCGGCAACAATGAGTTCGACCATCGTAAACGTTACGCCCGTGCGCAGTCGTACGCTAATGCGATCTGGTCCCGTTGGATCAAAGAGTACGTACCGACGCTGAACCGACGCTCTAAGTGGCAGACGCCTGCCGAGCAACACCTTAAGACCGGTGACTTGGTTTGGATAGTTGAGGACACCGACCCTAGGGCTTACTACCCTATCGCTCGGATTGTGGAACTTCGTTACAGCTCCGATAGCGTCGCGCGCTCTGCCGTTTTACGTACGTCGACCGGTTCACTCGTTCGCCCGCTTGTAAAACTTGTACCAGTTTCCCCAACATCTTCTTCCGGGCCGGAGGATGTTACGCAGTAAATGAACGAATTTCATCCAATCAGAATCGAGTATTTCTAAACTTTAAAATTAGATTTAAATACGTTCTAATATACGTAGAAAGTTCCGAAAAAGATCATTTAACCTAATTTTAAGTAAATATAACCACTATATGTATCGATTAAGCTGGTTTTCGGCTTTATACTTTTAGGTTATCTAGACAATTGTCGATTGAATACGAACTGATTTTGACGTCAATGACATCAGACGAAAAAACCTGTTAAATGAACAATAAAAAATCTTGCCGTCTAAATTCCACTTGTGGCTTTGTACGTCTTAATGCTTACACGCTATACTTATACGTTGCTTTATCATTATAGATGAATTGAATTCTCGAACTACAGTTCTTTACTGAGTTTATAAACACAACTAAATTTTTGTTGTTGCTTATTGTCTGCTCGTTATTTATTGCCTTAATTTTTTGTTTGAAGCAACTATTTTTTGTCCACTACGTCAATCTGTGAAAGTTTATAAAGTTTATAAATAAAGTACCCAAGTTTGTCGTGAGTGATGTATTTTTCTTTCAATTTTTGGAACCCTTTAGTTGTTTTCAGTTGTTCAACCAATCCCGTTTGATAAGCTATTACAGTTGCTATCCATCATCTGTTTTTGTGGGCCATCATCAATGCTTTCATTCGGAGGTGCCCTTTCACATTCTCTCAACAAAACTCACCCCATAGGAAGAGGGGAGCACTATATTAAAGTGTTCTCGCCCGTCCATAGGGGGAATAAGACCTGATGTATCGCATTCAATTCAACCTGATTTTCACAATTAACATATATTTTCGAGATCTCAAATTCAGTCATATAGCGAAAGTTTTTAGACAAGTTTTGTGGTCCAAGTAATCTCATTTGGTTTTTATCTTTTAGGTCGTCAAAACACATTAACTTTTCTCGCGACAATAACTTCATTTACTGCTTCGCTGACTACGTGGCGTGTTATAGTGATAGGTTTTTCCTATTATGTTTACAATGGAACTGTATGGGGTGTTATTTAAAAGTAGCAAAAGTGTTTGATCGATTTTACTGCTTTTGGCTCCAAAGAGTGCGTCTGCTGTTTCAAGTGGAAAAATAATTGACTTACGTCTGTTACCGTTTTTATCGTAATTAAACTTATTATTTGGAGCATAGACACAGAAACCTACAGACCACTCAGTTAAGTGCTAAAATTGACGTTTGTTCACGGTTAAATTGCTCCCTTGTCAATACATCTTTCGTATTAGTTTTTGGAGTTCCCATTAAAATATCTTCATTATTCCATTATTGTGGTTGCCGAAAGACGTTTTTAGCAGAGGACATATTTCCAGTAAAATAGAATTTGATACATGATACTCATTTTTGCAAGTGTTTAGTTTCCTAATTTACCTTGATATGACCGCACAAAGATCTTATTGTTCCCTCATTTTTAAGTGTTTTGTGAAGACATCCCGCACTAACAAAAGCCGTATGGTCATAAGCCGTATGCTTTCTCTTGAACTCCACAACCAAAAGAAATTTTTAGAACTTAGGAACTTAGTTTTTGAAAATATTGGCTCATTTTGGGCCGATTTCCCGGTCTTTTTATACATTCCTGATAACTTTGCTCCTTTTTGTTTATATTCGCCATTTTTACAACCGTAGATCAAGATTAAACTTTGCTACTCGTCAAAATCTTGAACTTCAGCGGCTAATCTTTTTGAGCAGATAGAAAAAAATGAGGTAAATGAACATTTGGGCTTAAATTGCAAGTTTTTAAGAAAAGTATTTGGTTTTCGGGCAATTAATAGGCCACAGAAGAAAGTGTGTAGTGAGCATTGACAATAATGCTTTTGTATTGAAGCGTAACTCCTATAAACGTTGTTGTTAATAGAACACATTTACAAAAAAAATAATGTTGACTACCTTCTCAAAATTGGCCACCTTCTGCCTCTTTTAAATCCTCTTTGATCGATATTTGCCTGCAGAGCTATTTCATACTGTTTTAAACAGTACAGAGAATCTAATGAATCTCAGGACAGTCCAAATGACCTTCAAAATCAAGATTTAATCGAGACAAGATTTAATCATGCTTGAATCTCTCCAGAACAGAAGCATAAAATAAAGTATCGTTTAGCGGTAAGCATTTGCTAATGTAGAGTTTTGTACTTTGCTTAGTTTGAATAGCTGGGGGCGGACTAGCGCCCAATTCTCTGACAAACCGAAAAGTGGTTTGAGGGCTCTAAGACTTCTATTGGAGGGCTCTGGTGTCCCCACAATGTTATCTCGGCTGTTGGAAAATCAAGTGGAAGAAATGAACTGATTCAAATAATCAAATAACATCAAATGCGTAAACAAGAAATGTAAAAAATTACTGAAAGAAACCAGAATTTAACCAGAGTTTTCACTATGAAAGATGGTTCTCAATTTTATTTTTTGACCATGTTCACACAAATGATAGATACTGTTGTTTATCAAACCAAAATCTCTCAACTAAGCCGCCTGATCTAATCGCGGCCCACCATTGTTCTGTTTTTGTTAAGTCGATTCACTTATGTCAACAATTCTTTTGTTTTCACAACTTCACCACTGGTCTATTCTTATGCTACGTCTCTTTTATGGTGCTGTTATGGCGTTGATAGAACTTCAAACAACCGTTCAATTTTTAGGACTGTTCTTCAAAGAAACATTTTTACACGGAAAAAATACAAAGTCAGTAAAGCTTCTATGCGTCAAAAACAAATTCTGTTTTGCAACCCATTTTTTTTAGATTTTCGTGGAACGTCTTGTTAAAGTAGCAAACTACAGACAAGGGGATAAGTTTTTGAAAAAAAAATCAACGGTATTTAAAACAAATAATTTATGATAACATTTGTCTTTCTGTTTAATATCCTATCCAAATCTAGTTGAAAATAGAACTTTGATTTTTTATCATCCAAAAAAGTTCTTCTCTTATGCTTAGATATTTTATAACTGAGAATTGGTGCTGTTTTCATTTCAGTTACTTGAGATTGTAGGGCACCCCAATAAGGATTCATTCTGGTCTTCTTGTGTTTCAACGGGGATTTTCTTCTTGAAAGCCAGTTTCAATCATCCCGGTAATTGTTTATTTATGTATTCTGTCAAGAGTGAAAATTGCCGAGGAATGAATGGATGATTCGATTAAGCATTGATGAGTCAATATCATACAGATTAAGATAATTTTGAAACTCAGAATGACTGTTGCTGTTTCGCAACCCAGCAATGTTTTCCTTGGAACCTCTTATAAAAATGCACAAAAACTAGCGTTTGTCTGATATTAAACACATTTCAGATGTATTGAGCACAACTTTGGCAACTTTCTATGCCACAAATATGATCCCGCAAGCCGTCTTTTCAATATATACATGAGTGTTTCAAGCTCCCTCAAATTTTTTAGATTTTCGAATTTTTTCCAAGTTTTTTAATTGTCGCAAGTTGTATCGGGCTACCTTTGATTTTGTTATAACAAATTTTCAAAGCTTCGTTTTGATGACCATTCTGTCCACTTTGACCATTCAGATGATCCGGTACCATCTTCGACATCACATTGCAACTAAGGGAACGAGTTTGCAGTATTTGATTTGAATGTTTCAACAATCCTTTCACGCAATTCACAGCAACATTTTTCGCTATTTTTAGTGTGAACAACACTACCACAAAATAGCGGTGACTGAAATTAATTTTCTAGTCATAAAAAGCTGTTCGAATCACACTGCGTTGCATGACTGCATTAAAAAAGTGTCAAACGTAGATTGTTTGCAGAGAAGGAGATTGAGGAGGGAATATTTTGGTCTTTAATGTTCAGCCAAGTTAGAAGTACCATCATGCGATTATTATATTCCAATGTTGATTATGTTCCACGGGTTGAGGTCCATTGGCTTTCATCGATAGATCAGTGCAAATCCATAATTTCATCGAGAGATCAGAGAAATTCCATATTACATGAAATCCCATCAATGGGTCATACAAAATTATCATGGCTCACTTACACGTCTTGATTTAAAGCTAATAAATTTCTACCTCATTTAATTAGTTTTAAGGTCTCTTATTAACCCCTGAGAGGTCTCCCTTGGGATTAGGTATAAACCCCATCCAGTGTCATGATCTGCAGTGATCGTCGCTGGATCTCCGTAGAGCACTATTGCGCCTAAAACTTTCCATCAAAATGCCCTTCTTGTAAAAATTTCAAATCTTTTTACTTCCGTGTTTTAAAAACCATATTTGTTAAATTTACATCGCCAAATCTTCTAGTAATCGATGAAAAGCAAATATAAATTTCCGTGTTCAAAAATTGCTTAAATTAAAAGCAAAGCATTATATCTTTGATCCGCGTACACAGGTTTACTTTCATAATAACGAGGAGGAAAAAAAATTGTTCTATTTTATTGCTTAGAGTTACACAATTGATTACACCGAACACACTTCTATGAACCTATTTAAGAGTATCGTAACTATTATTTTATTATTCTAGAAAATTTGTCTAAATTTTCTTAATTGTGACTTCCCAAAGACTAGTCAGCTCTTGTTCTAAACAATTAGTTGCAAAATATGAAAAGTCTTTTGCGAAATATGGAAAGTTCCGAGAAAAGATTTAGCTCAATTACTTCACAGATAAAGAGTTAGCGTTCAACCTCTACACATTTGCAATTATTCTTCGACCCACTTGTAAGGGGGGGGGGGGGGAACTATATACTCAAATGGGTTTTTTATTCACTCAGTTTTTGTTTTAGTTTTTTTGTGGCTTTTGTTTTTACTAATGGTTTCATGGCTTTCCAACAAAGAATTTTCAATAACATTTCGTGATTTTTGCATACTTGCCTCAATTGGAGGTTGTTATTTGTTCTCTTTTCGAAATAGCTCCACCTGGTTTTGAAAGAATTAACAAAAGATCATATATAAATATTTCAGTGAATAGCTTATAATTTTAACGGCTGCGCAACCGTTCTCTCGCAAAATTTTCAAATTTTTCATTTGGCCTCTAACTGTTGTTCTTTTTGCTGTACGGATTGTCCCTGACAATCAAAATCCTTGATTGCTTCCATGGATGTTTAAATGAACCATTTTTTATTGATTTCCGGTCTGAGTTAACGATATTAAAGTCTTTTAATTACCTTTTTTAAAAGAACACATTTTTGTACCTACCAATAATTTTCTTATGGTCATGAACAGGTGCCTCAGTCTCATTATTTACAGGGCACTTGCTACTGCCCTAAACTTAGTTTTGCTGTTGGCTATGTTTTAATGGACCTCTTTGGAGCTTAGGAACGTGTTTTCATTAGAATTTTCTTGAGTTTTAAATACTAGTCAAAGTTTGTGGCTCTTTTTTAGTTTTTTTCACAGAGAACCCATACATAATAACCCAATTAAAATAAAAAGAGAACAAAACACAATTTAAAAATTTTTTATTATGAAACAACTTGAATGGTTTTCAATTTGAGTCAATTTAATGGATTCAACACTGTGGTTTCAATAACCTGTTTGTAAAATTTTGCGTTCTGTCCGCATCAGTTGATCTTTTGTTGTGATACGATGCTGGATTTCTGAACAGTTGCAAGTTAATTTGTTTTTCTGCCTTTTTGAAAAAATGGAAACTTGTCTATTGTTTGAGTTTCGAAAATGTTTGTATCAAAAAATTCAGTGGTTTCTTGAGCTTTATCAGGTTTATCTTATTTGTCATTTTTGTTGCTCGGTCTCTATATCACAGCTCGCTTTTTGTAGTGAAATGAGCTCCAAATTTTATAATGCTTTTTTCGACAAAAGTGTTACTGTGGATAATTACCCATTTCTAAGTTATTTTGTTTGCTTGCAACATTATTAAACTAATGGAATGGTCCGGTAAAATGTGGTCGGAAAATGTGCAATTGAAGATATTTATTGTTTTCGAAGAATATCTTGCGGTTTTAACTGTCGTGGCACCACTTTCTTGTTAAACTTAATTGAATGTTTGGTTTTTGTTGTTCGTTTTGTAGTCTTCTGACATATCATGGATAATGACGAGGTCTCAGTTGTTTCCTGTGAGGTATAAGTTAATTTTTTTAATGAACCTTATTGATTGTATTAGTTTTATTTTGTTTGTTTCTAAAAGTAGAAACGTAACAATCCGTTTTCTTTTGCTTTAGTGCTTTTTAATTTCTACCTCATTTAATTAGTTTTAAGGTCTCTTATTAACCCCTGAGAGGTCTCCCTTGGGATTAGATATAAACCCCATCCAGTGTCATGATCTGCAGTGATCGTCGCTGGATCTCCGTAGAGCACTATTGCGCCTAAAACTTTCCATCAAAATGCCCTTCTTGTAAAAATTTCAAATCTTTTTACTTCCGTGTTTTAAAAACCATATTTGTTAAATTTACATCGCCAAATCTTCTAGTAATCGATGAAAAGCAAATATACATTTCCGTGTTCAAAAATTGCTTAAATTAAAAGCAAAGCATTATATCTTTGATCCGCGTACACAGGTTTACTTTCATAATAACGAGGAGGAAAAAAAATTGTTCTATTTTATTGCTTAGAGTTACACAATTGATTACACCGAACACACTTCTATGAACCTATTTAAGAGTATCGTAACTATTATTTTATTATTCTAGAAAATTTGTCTAAATTTTCTTAATTGTGACTTCCCAAAGACTAGTCAGCTCTTGTTCTAAACAATTAGTTGCAAAATATGAAAAGTCTTTTGCGAAATATGGAAAGTTCCGAGAAAAGATTTAGCTCAATTACTTCACAGATAAAGAGTTAGCGTTCAACCTCTACACATTTGCAATTATTCTTCGACCCACTTGTAGGGGGGGAACTATATACTCAAATGGGTTTTTTATTCACTCAGTTTTTGTTTTAGTTTTTTTGTGGCTTTAGTTTTTACTTATGGTTTCATGGCTTTCCAACAACGAATTTTCAATAACATTTCGTGATTTTTGCATACTTGCCTCAATTGGAGGTTGTTATTTGTTCTCTTTTCGAAATAGCTCCAACTGGTTTTGAAAGAATTAACAAAAGATCATATATAAATATTTCAGTGAATAGCTTATAATTTTAACGGCTGCGCAACCGTTCTCTCGCAAAATTTTCAAATTTTTCATTTGGCCTTTAACTGTTGTTCTTTTTGCTGTACGGATTGTCCCTGACAATCAAAATCCTTGATTGCTTCCATGGATGTTTAAATGAACCATTTTTTATTGATTTCCGGTCTGAGTTAACGATATTAAAGACTTTTAATTACCTTTTTTAAAAGAACACATTTTTGTACCTACCAATAATTTTCTTATGGTCATGAACAGGTGCCTCAGTCTCATTATTTACAGGGCACTTACTACTGCCCTAAATTTAGTTTTGCTGTTGGCTATGTTTTAATGGACCTCTTTGGAGCTTAGGAACGTGTTTTCATTAGAATTTTCTTGAGTTTTAAATACTAGTCAAAGTTTGTGGCTCTTTTTTAGTTTTTTTCACAGAGAACCCATACATAATTACCCAATTAAAATAAAAAGAGAACCAAACACAATTTAAAAATTTTTTATTATGAAACAACTTGAATGGTTTTTAATTTGAGTCAATTTAATGGATTCAACACTGTGGTTTCAATAACCTGTTTGTAAAATTTTGCGTTCTGTCCGCATCAGTTGATCTTTTGTTGTGATATGATGCTGGATTTCTGAACAGTTGCAAAATAATTTGTTTTTCTGCCTTTTTGAAAAAATGGAAACTTGTCTATTGTTTGAGTTTCGAAAATGTTTGTATCAAAAAATTCAGTGGTTTCTGGAGCTTTATCAGGTTTATCTTATTTGTCATTTTTGTTGCTCGGTCTCTATATCACAGCTCGCTTTTTGTAGTGAAATGAGCTCCAAATTTTATAATGCTTTTTTCGACAAAAGTGTTACTGTGGATAATTACCCATTTCTAAGTTATTTTGTTTGCTTGCAACATTATTAAACTAATGGAATGGTCCGGTAAAATGTGGTCGGAAAATGTGCAATTGAAGATATTTATTGTTTTCGAAGAATATCTTGCGGTTTTAACTGTCGTGGCACCACTTTCTTGTTAAACTTAATTGAATGTTTGGTTTTTGTTGTTCGTTTTGTAGTCTTCTGACATATCATGGATAATGACGAGGTCTCAGTTGTTTCCTGTGAGGTATAAGTTAATTTTTTTAATGAACCTTATTGATTGTATCAGTTTTATTTTGTTTGTTTCTAAAAGTAGAAACGTAACAATCCGTTTTCTTTTGTTTTAGTGCTTTTTAAATATATAGACATTGAGTTCTGGTCGTAATTATTGTTTGTATATTATCTGATTTCTTTATCTGATTATTATGTATATCTTGTTCAGAACTCTCATAAATGGCAAGTTTCATCGGCTCTCTAGTCCAGCGTTTTTTTATTTACTTGTTTGTTCTACGACCAATTTTTTTCGGAGGATAATAATTTTGTAAACGAGTTTAAAAGATTATAACTGTGAAACAGATTAGGAATATAATTGGTAGAAAAATTGCGACGAGATGCCTAATATTGCCAGAGTGTTGACCATATCAAAATATATCAAAATATCTGTTAATCATATCAAAATTTCTAATTTTTCATCAGTTTTCAAGTTTTTCTTCAGTTTTCTTCAGTTTTGAAATATTAAAAAAATGTAATCAATTTTGATCTTGAAATGTTGCCTCACTTGGAGCAAACGAAAATTGATATTCCAAACAACTTTTCCTCGTAGAACAATGAGAAACTGTTGACCAACATGAGGTGGATGTTGGAACAATCTGTACAACGCATAGATTAGCAGTATTCAAAAACAAAAATTGAATACAAAAACAAAAAATGGTATTTTTCTTACCAGCTATTGCAACAGACATCAGTCTTGATATTAATCAAAATTCCTGAACTATAATGGACAGACAAATGCATCAATTTTAGAAAAAATACTATAAATCTTGTGAACACACAATCAAATGATTTTGAGTCGGCCAAAAAATCTAACACTGGAATCTAACAGTTCAACAGATGCCAAAATATTTTTTCAAAAAGTAAAAGCATTAAAAGGCTTTTATTTTCCTTTGTTTGAAATTGTAAATGGTCTTAGTAAATGAAGTTTTGTCCAAAGCCAGTATTTTTGGATTTTCTTTGACAGAAAAAGTTTGCAAACTAACAACTGTGGTACTCCTAGTAAAAAAGACGAATACAAAAGACTTTTTTTAAGAAAAAAATGTGGAAAATAGTTCAAATGATTCGTTTATCTTCTTGGGGTCTGTCGTAATTTATTATTTTGCTGTGATGATTTGCGGTGCGAGATTGCAAAGGGAATATTATTTGACTATTCGCGGCGCGAGATCTACTTTCACTTTTGTTTCGCTTACTTGCAGAGCGGGAAATTAAGAGAAGGTTTTGCAAACTGAATTGAATTGCAGAAGATCAGATCTATGAAATTAATAAACTAAAACCACTCGAGCACAACGTGAATGCGTGATAAGACATGTCTGATCACGAAGCGGGAAACTAACCAGACAGTTGAAACAAGATCATAAGATTAAGATTAAGATAATGAACTAAATTAAGAGCATCATATAAATTTTACTGCATCAATGAAATTGAGAAATAAATAATTGTTCGGGTATCGCATACCCTTTGCAGCAAGAGAAAATTGTAGAATACAATTTTCAAAATTTATTTAATAACAATATTTATAAATTAATAAAAGGTCCCCGGTTAAATAGATAATATCAATATATTTACTGGTTATCATAGCTAAAAATACGATGATTAATACAATATATTATGTTTTTCTTTATGCAGTTTTCGAGCATTACAAATTCCAATCTTCATTGTCAGAATCTTGTTTCTCTGCTTCGAGAGCTGTCATCGTCCGAACCAGCGTTGGGGTGTCCACATATAGCAGAGGCGTGTTTCGGGTAGCGGGAGGCGAGACAGAACCGATACGGGGTGACACATTTTGTTTCTCGGGCTGATTGTCCACAATTTGCTGTCCCGATTCGACAATGGTGTCAGGTGGTGCAAAATTTTCCACATCGCCCGCTCGGCGGGGTCGTTTCGGTGGAGGCAAGATATCAGAAGCTGGTGGAGAAGTCTCGAAGCCATAATATGATGGGCTTCGACGAGGACGGTCTGAAGTACGCGTAGAAGATGATGTTGTGGCCGCGTGAGTAGATGTAGTTGTGGTTGGTTCGCTAGTCGAGAGTGGAGGTTGTTGATTGCGTATCGCAGAGAAGTTTGGTAACTTTGGAATGCGTCCCCGCATCGCGCGTGAGATATTCGATGTTTGCGATGAAACCCCGCTGCCCGGTTCTCTCTTCCTGTGCTTCATTTTCTTGTCACTCTTTTGCTTTCGGGTGAACTCTTTGATGTGGCTGTGAATCAGCTCTTCCACAACTTTTTCTCCAGAACGGGGTCCGCGTCTATCCGCATAAACTTTCAGTGGAGTTTGCCTCTCCAACTTTGTGCCAAATTTCGCAATATCGCTATTGCGAACTGTCACTACTTGCTTGCCCGGTTCTTTTATGGTCGACGTGGTGGGGCTCATTTTGAGAATTTGCGACCCAGGGGCATGGACCTCGTATAAACCCTCCAGGTTCTTTTTCGAGCGTCTCTTGCCATGGACCTTTCTCGCAAGATTCAGTTCGGCCGCACGCTCTTTCAGGGGAATGGGGTGGATCGCCGTGGTCTTGAGGAATCGTGGTTCCCCATCTGTACTGGCCTGCTCCCTGGATCGTGCTTCAGCTGTAGCTCGGGTCATGCCAAGTTCTACTTCGATATCGCTACGATATCCATTGGTCCACTTATCGTCAGGCAGGATCTCTTCGGGCATCACTGTGTCCTCGTCTAAATAATGATTTATAATACTTTTGTATGACAGGTTCAGCAAATTAGGTTTAGTTGCAATCACGCTTAGCGGGGTATTAGGCTTTCTTCCAAAGTGTGCTTCGAAGGGCGAGGTCTTTGTTGTTCTTTGTTTACATATACGCAATTGGTGAATGATTATCTTTAATGCATGCTTTACATGAAAGGCGTGTGTAGATAATTTCTCTTCTTTGATACATGCAAGTCTATTCTTAATTGTTTGAAATAATCGTTCCACTAACCCAATAGCGCGATGATCATTTACCGGCGCTTCAATAATCTCGATGTTGTTCTTATTACAAAAGGTCTTTACTTGATGTCCAATTAAACATTTTGCTTGGTCCAGACGAATAGATCTTGGAATTCCATGAGTTTCAATATACATGTCCAAAAATTTCAAAACATTTGGGCCATTAGCTTTGTCCTAATTATATGCAGTTGGATATTTAGAAAAACGATCAATTGCTGCCAAAAAGTACACCTCATTGCCCTTTTCATCAAAATTTGGTCCCCCAAAATCGATTTGAATTTCTTGATTAGGTTCAACACATGGTATATGAGGAGTGAATTGTTTAGTAGGAATAATTGATTTAAGATTCTTACCGATTGCTGTGCATGGTTTGCACTCAGTGGATTTAACTATTAATTCCCTGTGCATGTAGGGCCACCAGGAGTGTGTAGCCATACAAATCATGCCCCAGGTACCTGGGTGACTTGAATGGATATCGTCGATCAGCGCTTCGCGGAGCACGTTAGGGATAGCCACTCGTTCATCAATGCACACGCACCCGGAGCGCACGTGCAGATCCCTCCAGTACGAGTGTATGTAGGGGTTTATTGCCTTTAATCTGCTTTCGTTGTTAGTCAAGATACAATCTCTGACCTCTTTAAGAACAGCGTCCTTACTAGTTAGAGAGGCAATCAGAGACTTATTAAAAATTTTGGAGACGATATAATCGAAAGTGGGTACGTGCGGGCTCGGCGTCAATGGGGTACTAGCATTAGAAGAATGAGTTGGGGATGGGGGAGTTGTGTTTGGTGCCGTACTTGTTGCATGCGGTGTACTGAGATTTTGTATGGGTTGATTCGCCGCGCGAGAGCTGGTTGGCAAATTCGATCGCGTACTTGCGGGGCGCGTAGTGTTGTCGCTAGTTGAGGGTTGATCCGCAGCGCGGGATGCATCATTGAATCGGTCTCGGGTCATTTTCTTTTTCGAAGGCATTCTACTATCTATTGTATTGATATATTTGAATACGGATGATGATTGATTAGAATTATTTAGTTTAGAAGGATGCAACTGATTTCTAGAATGACAAGAGGCAAAAAGCACTGATTTTAATTCTGGGTGATGACTTTTAGAAATATTTGTGGAATGTGATTTGACTGGCGGGATTTGTAATTGAGTGAATGGATGCTCGCGCTGCGCGTATGTCACTTTATTCCTAATTTGGATTAATTGGTCGTTGTTTCTGGTATTTTGCAGAGCGAGAGAGGTGCAAAGTGGATTTTGTGACGCGGGTGTTGCATACTTTAAATTGTTTAATTGACAAATACTATTTGAAGCATGATTTCGCGGAGCGAGTGAATTGCCAAATACATGTTTGCGTACCCGCGTAGCGCGGGTGTTAATTGAATTTACTGAATTATTAGTGGTCCCAATTTTAGGTGTAGTTTGTAATGCGGGATCAAGTATTTCAATTTTAGATGTGTTTTGCGGGTCGAGAGTGTAATTTGTTAATAACTGGTGTAAATGTGATGCAGGGTGTTCAGTGTTTAATTCTAATGCGTTATTTGATTTCGAGATCAGATTCAATTTGGCAACAACAAATTCTTCATCGTATGTAGAGATCTTTTTAGCTTTTTGTGATGGATTGCGAGAAATATAATCGACCAAACCCATTTTTGCACCAGGAAGGTGTTCAATATCAAACTGAAAAGGAAGAAGGCGATCGACCCAGCGGGTCAATCTACTATTGTATGATTTATTAGATCTATGTTCTTTCATGATTGAGAGAAGTGATCTGTGATCGGTAATTACTTTAAATTGTTTTCCATACAGATAATTTTTAAAATATTCTGTTGACCAGACTACACCCAAAAGTTCAAGTTCATTTACACTATAACGCTCTTCACAGGAATTTAAAAATCGAGACGCAAATGCGATTGGTTTCCACCCATCTACAGTTAATTGTTCGAGGGCCGCACCGAGACCTGAGCGGGATGCGTCGCATTTCACGCGTGTTTCGAGTTGCGGGTTGTAATGACTATTTGCAGTTGCATTCGCTATGCGAGTCTTAATTTCTTGAAAACAATTTTCTTGTTCAGTTGTCCAGACGAATTTTGAAGACTTCCGCAGTAGCGGGCGAAGAGGATGACTTATTTGGGCTAGATTAGGGATAAATTTCCCAATATAATGAACGGATCCCAAAAATGAACGGAGTTTCCTTACAGTTTTCGGAGCTTCGAGAGCCAGGATTGCTGCGGTCTTAGACTCGAGGGGCGAAATACCTTCTTGTGATATATGATACCCAAGCCAATCAATTTCTAAATTACCAAAGTGGCATTTAGGAAGATTTATCCTAAGATTTTTGTCGTCTAAACGTTGGAGACATTTCATGACATAATTTTTGTGATCAATCAGAGACCCTTTGCTAACAATTAAAACATCATCCAAAAAGCAATATGTATTTTCTAAACCGATTAGGGTATAATCCATAGCTTTTTGAAATTCAGCTGGCATATCTGTAAGTCCGTAAAGTCCTGTTAGAAATCTGTAAGTGCCAGTCATATCTCCACTAATAATATTAAAATTACAATGATTAGCTGTGTTGATGTCCAGATTTAAATGACTATAAGCGTATTTCAAATCAATCGTAGAAAAGTACGTTATGTTCTGCGAAGCGGGAGCACTTATTTGCTGAGATATTGATTCAATTAACGTATCAATGTTTGGCATTTGATATTTGTTCTTATGAATAGCTTTATTTAAAACTTTTGAATCCAGTGCAAGCTTTATCGTTTGGTCTTTTTAACTGTAACCACAATAGGTGAGATGAAATAATTATCAGGACAGCTTGACAGTTTTATAATGTGTTTTTCAGCTAATAGTTTTCTAAGTTCTGTATTAACTTTATCTTGAAGATTGATAGGAATTCGTCTACCTTTCTGTTGTCTAGGTTGGAAATTTTTGTGAAATTTAGATTTTGCTACATGACTTTTTGATCGTCCAATGCGTGATACCAAACCAGGAAATTTTTTGGCTATCTGTTCTTTAAATTCAGGGGATGCGATGTTGTTGACACTGTTACCTTTAATAAGTGTAGACTGAGTTACGGCAAGTCCAAGTTGGTTGAACAAATCACGACCTATTAAGGACTTTAAACCGTCGGCCACTACTGTGAAAGCTGCTGTGTCGCATACCCATCCTTTGCTCGTTACAGGGGCTTGAATCTTTCCCAGTACCTGTATTGGTTCGTTAGAGAAGTTTCGTAGTTGTGGTGGTGACGATTCGTGAATCCAGAAAGCGCGGGGGCTGCTTTGTACCACTTGCGACGCGAGTGAATGGTGAAGTATACTGCATGCACTCCCTGAGTCCACGAGTAGAGTTGTATTGACATTTCCAATCTTGAGAGGCATATTGAGGGGTTCAACTTTCTCCACTGCGGCTTCAATCATTGCGACTGTGTTGTCCTCTTCACCGCTGCTGTAGTCTGATTCATAGAGTTTTGCCGGTTGAACGAAATTTACCGAGTCCTCTGGGTGTGGCTCTTCTTCTACCACCCGAACCATCTTTTTCTTGGGACCTTGGGGCTTTACGTTGATGTTCTTTTGCTGTTTACGGCAGACCTTTGCGAAATGGTTTAATAACCCGCAGGTGTTGCATGTCTTTCCTTTTGAAATGCACTTTTCGATATGATTTGGGAGCCAGATTCCGCCACAATTCGAACAATACATTGTTGATCTATTATTTTGTTTGAGAACATTATTATTGTTCTGCCAATACGGTCTTCGTGAGTTGTTGTTGAATTGAATAGCATTGACATTCGCCGGAACAACAACTTTATTGTGCTGTTGTAATTGATGTTGATTTCGCATCCCGAGTTCCATATTGATTGCGAGTTCCAACGCCTGTCGCAGTTCTACCGTTTGTTTTAGTAGTTCTTTTTGGATTTCGGGATCAATCAGATTTGTTATGAATACATCTCGAATTAGAGTCTCCTCTTTGTTTTCAAAATCACAGTTTTCCGCCAGTTCTTTTAATTTACCAAAGAAATGCTCCACAGTTTCTCCTCTAAGCTGTTTTGTGATCACGAAGACATGTCTGTCAAATGTTATGTTGCGTGGGCGAATGAATGCTTCCTCCACGATTTTCCAAAAATCGATAGTAGCAAGAGTGTCTATCATGACATGCGGGTTCTTACAGTTAAGGATACGACGTCCCTCTATTCCGATGCTCAAGTAAAGAAGGGAGACTGTTTTCCGGTCTGCCAATGACCAGGGTTTTTCGCCACACATGATGCCTACCTCAATAAGTCGTTGGCATTTGTTTTGCCAGTTCATTTTTTGTTGCGCGTTGCGCGCGTTCCTCTCCCTCTCTGATTGTGCAGGTGCACCCACAATTGTCTATTCGTAGATTGGCTCTAGAGGTAGTTCTACCGTATCAGGTTTTGGGCCGAGAAGCGTGTCCAAAATGATGTTTTCTTTGGCTAAGAGTGCCGGTTTGTATTGTACCCTCCACTTCTCCCAGCGGAGTGGAGGATCCGGTGTTGGTTTGTCCCAGAAAGGGTCGATTCCAAGGGGTGTTCTTTTCGTTGCTGACTGCGCCATGTCGTACTTTATTATTTTGCTGTGATGATTTGCGGTGCGAGATTGCAAAGGGAATATTATTTGACTATTCGCGGCGCGAGATCTACTTTCACTTTTGTTTCGCTTACTTGCAGAGCGGGAAATTAAGAGAAGGTTTTGCAAACTGAATTGAATTGCAGAAGATCAGAGCTATGAAATTAATAAACTAAAACCACTCGAGCACAACGTGAATGCGTGATCAGACATGTCTGATCACGAAGAGGGAAACTAACCAGACAGTTGAAACAAGATCATAAGATTAAGATTAAGATAATGAACTAAATTAAGAGCATCATATAAATTTTACTGCATCAATGAAATTGAGAAATAAATAATTGTTCGGGTATTACAGGGTCAAGAATCTTTGTTTATCTCTGGCGTCTAAAAGACACTAGTTTTTTCTTCAAGTTTGCAGACCACTTTGCAGACCACTTTCTCTCCTTTGCAGACCACTTGCTTCAACGGCGAACCCAAGAAAGCATTTTCATTTTTTTAAGGAAAAGATAGAAAGTTTTTTTTAAGAAAACAGCTTAGTTTTGTAAACATTTAAGCGCACCTACGCTGAAATCAGAACCATCTCTATTGTTTCATAGAAGTAACCGAATAAAGGGTGATTGAGATTAAAAACGAAAACCTACTTTGTTAAGAGGTTGAACTTTTTTTCAGTTTCACTCTGTTAACTAATGCGTCACTCTCCTAATGCTTCAAGTGAATTCAAAAATTTAACTCTAGATTAGAATTTAAGATCAATTGGCGTCTGTTTGATCTCTAATTGCAGTCAATTTAATATATGAGAAAAATGTGAAGATATCACAAGTATATTTTTGCTTCAAATCGAAAAAATAAAGAAACGAGGAAAATGTCGGTTTTTCTAGTTTGCTGCAACATATTATCCAAAAGCAACTCCACTAGTTAACTTAAAAATATTTTTTGGCTTTGATCAGTTGAATTTATCAAAAAAGGGGTCTTTGTATTATGAGAACAGAAAAAATGCCAGCTGAAAACAAAGCAAAAAGGAATTCTACTTTTGTCAACAACTGCAACCGTCAAATTTTGCTTGATTGAAGTTAAAAATGTCTTTTCTCCAGTTAACTCAAAAGTGACTCACGTAAAGGATTTAAATATCCACCAGCTTCATTGAATTTGAAAAGAGAACGAAAAAGTTCAGTTGTCAATTTAGGATTCAATTTCAAAAAATACTTATCTATGCAAATTCTGATAAATTTATCGCGAAAAAATTTAGAAAAAGAAGCTGTTTTTTGTTCAGAAAATTTTATCCAACACTGAATGTTTTCTGAAAAAAGGACATCTAAATGGATAAAAGCCTCCAAGAGAGTTCAAACTAAAGGGACAATTCCAGACATAACCATTAACCCTAATTTTTAAAGCTTTCTTTTTTCTGGCCTACATTTAAATTGTGGAAAATTTTTAACTGAACCCTCAATCTAACTAATTGGCAAATATTTCATCAGTTGTGCATATTTTTATTAAGTTAACAATTAAGAGAGAAAAAATCTTTATTTAATTGCTATTTCTAGCGTGGAAAACTAATTGCTGCACTTTTTTGCAATTTATTGCCTGTGTTTGTTTAAGATGATTTTTTTCGCGTGATAGCTCTCGTGAGGATTCAAATTTGCTGCAAGGAGTTGCTCAAATTGCAATGTTGTTGACCATGCATTCGTTTAATATCTGTTGAAATCATATCAAAAAGATGGATCTTATTTTTCCTCACTTTTCAAATTTTAGTAATCAAGTAATTTTAGTTTCAAGTAATCAACGTTGCTCGAAAAATATTGCTTTAATTTGAGCATTGCAAAATTGTATTTATTGAAATCATATTTCTAAGAATCATTATGCCTCCCAAAACAAGGAGATAAATTTTGACAAAATTGATACGTATGTTTGAGCATTCTGCGCTACGCAGAGTCTCGCACTAGCCGTTTTGTTTGATTAAAAAACGGAAAACGATTTTTTTTCTGACCAGTGATTGCAACAAACATCATGCGTGATATTACTCAAAAAAGCCTTAAGTATGATGAAAGAGACCAATGCATAATTATTACAAAAAAAATTTTCAAAATTATAGAGACCCTTTATCGGTGTTAAACTTCAGTTTCAGTATTTGGTTTGGTTAATGATTTTGTTTTTGATATGGAACTGCATTGCTTTGCAGAAGACTTATAAGAGACAGCTCACAGATAACGGATAAAATGATTATTAATGTGTTATCAGGAAGCAGGCAATGAATGTTTAATCTGCTCAACCTTCATTAATTGTTAAAACTGAGCAAAACAGGTCCAGAATTAGTAATTTGAAACCAGCAAATTCAGGAAAGCTTTTCTGAGGAGTAGCTCGAGCTCTATCTTAATGACCATGACCAGGAGGGTCGAACAGCCTTAGGTACAAAAGTTTGTCAATAAAGCATTAATATTAGGATAAAAGGATTTTTTTTAACTTCGTATTGTATTGGAACGAATAATAGAAAATTATATTGTAAACGAGCGTTTGATTTGTTTTCAGTTCTACGCTAGGGGCAGGATTATAAATTTCATTGACCTTGTTTTAAATTTCTTGTACTGTTAATTCATATTATGATATCAACATCACTAGAAACTAACACTTAATTAATTGTTTATTTTAAAACTTATCTGACAATTTTCCTGTTATCTCTTTTAAACTGTTTTTCGGTTCTCTCTTTGTTCTTGTAATTATTATAGGAAAAATGGATTTTTCTTAAATTAAAAAAAATAATGACGGCTGGCCAAGTGAACAGAAAAGGTCATGATAACCGAGTTGAAACACAGTGACGCTATCATCGATTAGAACTATAGCAGCGCATATAACATAACATATCTTAAAGAGCAAGTCCTCTAGATTGAAATTTTGTGGAATAAAAAAGTATTATATTGAGAAATCGCCAAGCAATAATTAAAAGAGGCTCTCAGAACGGTGAATTTGAGTGATCGAGTGCTGTAGAAGTAGGAAAAAATGCATTTTTACCAGAAATTTTGTTCCTTTTTGGAATAAAGCACAAAGAATAATATCTATTCAAACTCATTCCTTGCGATAAACAATGAATACAAAAACGGTTTTTTTTAACAAAGGCGATTAAGAGATGAGAACGGAAACAGAGTCAGAAGTCGTTTTATCCTGAAAAACCTTTAAATTATTGAGATTAGATAATAAACAAAGCAATTTCCTGACTTTATCCTTTAAAAGTCGCCTTCTCGTAGCATTCTGAATAACGGCAGGAAAGGTTTATTTACCATTAACAATTTATTGCTTGAAATACTATCCCTATTTTTCCTTATTTTCCTCTTTCTTTGTGGAATGCTCAACAATAGTTCCAATTATGCTAATTTCCCCAATAAGTTCATCGATAATTTATTCTCGCCATGAAAAATTGCTCTTTAACGTGGGAAACAACAAACCATTTCAATTTTTCTAAGCTTTCCAATCAGTTGAAGATCTTGCTGATTGGCTAGATACAATTAAACTCTCAAAATTTTTAAATTTTTTGCCAACTTTTGTCTATTTTCTTAATTTGTTTACTGTTTATTTTCTTTTTCTGTTCCAACAACATTCAACAATGCTGTTTCAGAATTGATTTTTATTCAGTCATATCTTATTCCAAGTCCACTGGGCATGACGAGGTTACACGGGGAATTCATACAAGAAAATCATACATATTAGGAGGTGATTAAGTTGAATGCGATGAATTTTCTGACAGCTCCCCAGTGATTCTGGAATTTTGATCGTGTAAGATCTGACAAATTTCTGACAAAACCATCTTGCTAATAGCCTGTAAGGGGATGCATCTTCTTATCAGATCTGATAAGACGTTTATCAGATCTTATACGATAAAAATTCCTCTTATAAGTTCTTACACGATAAAAATTCCTCTAATAAGTTCTTACAGGATAAAAATTCCGTCCTATCAGATCTTACACGATAAAAATTCCGTCTTATCAGATCTTACACGATAAAAATTTCCTCTTATCAGATCTTACACGATAAACCTTTTGAAAGCTATGCCTCTAAAAGTTCTTGAAGTATGGCATGCTCTTCAAATTGAAGACAATTCAGAGTTGCTTTCAAGCAGTAGCCGAAAAGCTACAGCATGGAGCACTTAAGCGTCAGAGCAACAAAGAGAAAAGTATCTTATACTGTCTTTTAAGACTTATAAGATATTGTAAAAAAGGTTATTCCAGTGGCAAGGGCTTTCTCTGAAGCGCTCATTATCAAACTAGGCTGAAATTTTTTTTTCAAAGACCGAAACTATCTTGGACTGCTAAAGTTAGTCAAAGTACCCAGTTAAAACTGACAATGAAACTGCCGCCAAAAAATAATCAAAACTCATTTTTTTGTTTCACAATTGGTTAGTTGACCGATTTTTTTTATACTTTCATAGGAACTTGACTACCTTATACGGTTATAATGAAATCATTAAAACATGTCTTAAAAGATTTTACAAGATAAAAATTTCGTCTTATCAGATCTTGCACGATAAAAATTCTGGTAAGAGGAATGTTTATCTTATAAGATGTCTTATCAGATCTTACACAATAAAAATTCCTCTTAGCAGAGTTTTATCGTGTGGGTTCTGATAAGAGGAATTTTTATCGTGTAAGATCTGCTTCTTAGTCAGCATCTTATCAGATCTTACACGATAAAAATTCCACAATCACTGGGGCTGCAACACAAATTTTTCATTCAGCTGTTTTATCACATACTTTTGTGATCAAATTTGTTTTAGAAATAAGTACTAATTTCTATCACTTTTGAAAACTGAGTTGAAATTATGAATGAAGAGCACTCTTAAAAGAAAAAAAAACAAAATTCGTGTAGCCAAGACATCTGCCCATTTTTAAGCTGCATGTAAAACCACAAAAGAGAAACAAACAAAAGAGAAATTTTAAGGCTGGCCAATCAGAGTAGAGGAAACATGGTGTGAACTTATCAATTAATGGATTGGGTCATGCCAGAATCTTGCATTCTGCATCCAACCATTCATTCTGACAGAAACTTGCAGGATAACCTTTTTTCTTCCAGAATCTTGCAAGATCCCGGGTTGCTCATCATACAAAATTCTTAGTAATCATATTAGGTCATATATGATTCTTAGTAATCATACTAGGTCATATATGATTTGCATGAAATCTTGGTAGTCATACAAGGATCATATATGATTTCCTACTAATCATTCAGAGATCATACAAAAAATTTCAAAGCCTAAAAACCGTTTAAATTTCATTTTATTTTCTAACGAGGTTGAAAAAAATGTCTTGGGAATCATACAAGGTCATACATGACATATAAAACGTTGACTGGTTCCACAAACACCCGTATAAAGTAGTCAGAGGACATGTCAAATGATTATATTGCATTTGCAATCCACATTTGATTCTTTGTATGCACTAAAAAAATAATTTTGCAATTCGGACATATTCAAAAAACGATTTTGAGGTTATATGCTAAATTTTTTTCTATGTTTCTTATAAATGAGCATTTATAGGTTTTAACTGGCTTGGGAGAGTATCATATCTTTAGTTTTGTATTTAGACTTATTCTTTTATTTAGTGCACAACTTTGCAAAAGATATTGTAGGTTAGGGTCTTTTGGCGGATCACAAAGTGATGCCGGGAAATTAAAAAGATGGTGCCTAACCAAACAAAATTAAAAAACAAAAATGGAAAAAGATATATGAAAAATAGATATATGATTCTTGGTACTCATACTAGGATCATATATGATTTCCTGGTAATTATACAAGGATCATGCATGATTTCACAGTAGTCATACAAGATTGTACTAGGAAATACGTTATGATTTGCATGACATCGTATATGATCCCTGTATGACTACTAAGAAAAGGCGACCCGGGATAACCATTAGTTCTGCCAGAATCTTACAAGATAATCGTTTTTCTGTCTGACTGATACAAGATAAGAATTGTTCTAAACTAAATGTTCCTGGTAGTTTGTTTTTTTTCGCAGGAATAATTAAAAATAGTCAAGTATCGACTGAAGATGCGACTTTTAGTATGAATTTTATTTGATATCTGGTTTTAAATTGAGAGCTGCTTTCAGCAGAAAATGATGCAAATAGAAAGTAGTACTCTTAAGTGGTAGTAAAAAATTATTTCAACTAAACAAAAAAATAAAATTTTAAAAATGAAAGCTGACCTACTGAGTTTCAATTAATTTGACCCGAAAATCATGTTAAGGAAAATGAAAAAATCGGTCAATCAAATCGCAGCTCGACAGGAACCATCCTGTTGTCTTCGGTAAACGTAATTTTTCCGACCCACTTTAGTGGGGGAGGAACTATATACTCAAATGGGTTTTTTTTGTTCAGTCAAATTTGGCCGATCGATATAATCATCGTAGAGAGTTGTGAGTGGTATCATTAAAAAACCCCGTCCAGCGTAGAATATGGAATTAAAAAGATTTTTTCAATTTTTGTTTTTTATAGGGAGTTATCGAGGTTTAAAGTTTAGTGAATAATTCATGTGTTTTAATTCCAATTTTCAGTAATTTTGACCTAATTTTCGTCAATTTTGCTAAATTTTTTGTTCAAATTTTTTACTGTAGTCTTATTGATTTTATTCCTAAACATAGAGAAGGGTTGCTGAATTCTTCGATCCGAATTTTTTGCCTAGAATTTTTGCTAAATTTGTCAAAATTTGACTTTTCTTCGTGAACAAATTTGCTTTTTTAGCCCAATCATTTAGATTTGCTAGAAGAAGATACCTTAAAACTGCTGCCGTATTCTTTTGAAGTTAACAAAAAAGCTAGTTCTATAAGCGTTGGCTTTGAGAGTCTTCTGGAATTATTATTTCGCCAGTTTTTTGCAAATTAAAACTCGATAATTACACAAAATGCAATTTTTTTTTTGACAATCTCGAAAATGTTGTTGAAAAATTGATCTGTTCTGCAACCATTTGAACAAATGAGTATTTTGTTAGATTGCACAGTAACAACTAAGCTGATATTTATCTCTTCCTGGATCCTAACAAGAAAAGTTTTTCTAGATTTTAATGGGGCGCGAATTTTTTTCAAAATGATTCCGCTATGAAGAGGATTTATGTAATCTTTTTTTTAATTACAAGGAATTCAGATCAGGGCTTAATGAATGACAGGTGCTATTTTAAAAAAACAAGGAGCAACGAAATTATATTACGGTTGCAGAATAAGCTCATAGTTTTAGTGGTTCTGACCAATTGTTTTCGTTAACAAATTTTTAATTTTTTTCTTGAATTTTGTTTTCATTTGCTATATTTTTGTAGTCCAACAGCTTAATGTCTCCATTCAAGGATTCAGTTATTTTTATGAGTTAGAATTGAATCTAGACAAATCATTCAATCGTTATCTAATGTCTGTTTTAACTTTGAATTTAATTGTTTTAAGAAAATATCGGTTAATTTTTGAACTTTGCCACTATTTTTTATCTCAATTTTCTTATCTTCGGTTGCAGACTAAGTGTAAAAAAGCAGAAAATGATTTCCTGTTGGTCATAAATTAATGTTCGTAATGGTTTTATGTTCAATTATTGGTCTATTTTTTTATACAACGCGTTTTCATTTTTTTTTATTTTTGAGCATAAATGCATATTTTTTGAGTTCATTTTGTTGCTCTGTCAAATTATCTTAAGATTGGCAAGTCCAACTGAGGAAAATTATAGAAAACTCAAAAGGTTGGGAACAAAGCGTATATATATATATATATATATATATATATATATATATATATATATATATATATATATATATATATATGTATATATATATATATATATATATATATATATAGTAATTGTTTTAGTTATATAGTTTGTGCTTTTGGTCTGAGACACAGTTATATCGCAAAATTTCAATGATTTTTTTTTGTTTTTGACTATGTTTGTCTTTTTTCTTGTTGTACGCCATGAAGCTGATAACGATTGGTCTCAGTTGTTTCCCCAGGACATAAAACTTAACCTATTTAAAGATTTCAGTTTATAGCTGTTTGTTTTAATGACATTAAAAATGATTTAGGAAAATCTTTTTTTTGAACTGTATACTTTTTGCTTTCATTTTCGTAAACATGTAACTCAATCTCACTGATTAAAAACTGCAATAATTACTTTTGTTGATTCATACATTTTTTTGAGCTCGGTTATACGTTGTGACATATGGCTTTGGCCCTTGATTTCATACAAAAAATATCGAGGTTTCTAAACTGTAAAATTTTTGGCTTTCTTTTTGTTCTCATCTTCTCGTAATTCTTTTGCAAGGAGAGCTCATTGATGTTAAAATGAAACGAAAGTGACAACTTACGGGTCTTGCCAGTATGATCTCATAGTGCCTCAAATAGTGTGATCTCGTAAAATTGTTTGAAGTTTTGGTTTCTTTATATATTTGTTATTTTGTAGGGTCGTGAATTAGTCTCATTATTTACAGGCCAATTTGGCATCCGGAGTATCAAAATCTAATTCAAGGCTGTCTGTTGAAACTTTAAGTCTGTTATAAGTTTTGATAATATTTGTTTTCAAAAATATATTTGGGTTTTCGAGCTTCATCATTTTTTTAAAACGTTTTTCGGTTGATTTGTAGCTCAGTCTCTGTAAACACAGGTCACAACACGTTTCCAGTGAACAGTATTTTGATATCCATGAAGGTTATAGCTTCAAACGCTTGTTTCTTGTCTTTATTGCTACTGTTACTACGAGATTTCACAAAATAATTGAGATTTTTTTATATTTGTATATTTTATAGGATTTTTGTTTTCCTTCTAATTTATAACATTGATCGTAGGTTCCATTGGCTTTGTAGTTTTGCGCAATTAAACATCGGATAATGATATGTCTTAGATATATAGAGATATAAACGAACATTTTAGTAATTTCAGTTGACATTTAATAACCTCAATAATGGTATAAACGAACATTTTAGTAATTTCAGTTGACATTTAATAACCTCAATAATGGTGAAATAATTGTTTTCAAAAATGGAAAAGTATTTTTGAACATCGCACCTCATTGCTCTTTTTGATCGACCAGTTAAACAGTCGTATTAAGGGCAATTGCTCTATCTTTTCTTATGAAGTATAGGTCAAATTGTATTGTTTAGGTTTAATCTGATGCGAGTTTGGTTTTGTTATGATTTTATTTATTATAGCCACCGATTTTTGGTGGTAAGTAATGATTGTTGTTTGATATTTATTGTTGTCCTAGTTGTCCTATTAACAACAACGTTCATCGGCCCTCTAGGGTGGCATCATTGTATTCCATTGTTTGTTTAATTAATGATAAGTATGTTGTTGAAGGTTTTCTAACTTTTCATCATTTGGTAGCCAATTAACTCAAGAATGTGGATGAGCGGGGTCGGAACCTTATGTGCGTACGCACATTACCGAGCCGCCTTGTTAATTTGAGAATTGAATAGAGGTTATTATTATTATTGTTTTGAAAAACAATTGCAATGATACCATTCAAAACAGAAAATTTGAAAAAAAAAACGAATAATAATGCATCAGAGTTCCGCGCTCATTTTTCAAGCCCAAAATCTATAAAGCCTGTGTCGTTTGATTTTCTTTCTTGTCCTTTTGCATGAAGTGCAAGTCTGTCGTTATTGCATTCATCAGCCGTCCGGATTAGCTGATTCTCAATTTTATCACACCAGCTTCACAAAACCAAATTAATTTCTGGTGGTCGCAAGATGATCGTTGTTAGACGACGAAAAAGATTAAATTTGGCCTTTGCTGACCGCTAACTTGATTACAACCGATAAGATTAAAAAAGACTTTGAAGAACTGCTGCAAAAATCAATGACTTAGAAGTTTCGTCAGAAAAAGGGTAGTTTGTTCACTTGACTTCATTTACATACTTCATTTGTTCTTCCCAGTCAGTGACGTAATTAGACTAATGGTTTCCTCACAACTGGGTAATGGGTTGCGAGCAAATCAAAAGTACAAAAAAATGCTGGGATACGTAAAAGAATGTTAATTCAGTTGGGCCTACAACTGATGGTCCCCGAAAGCCGCCCCCTTATTTCTGTCACATTGCTGAGACTGTGCAGTGTTCCGTCGTATTACTAATTGATCATAGAAATTATGCACGCTTTAATTCAAATTCAGACTCAACAAACGGTATTAAAATCACCGATTATTTGTTAGATCATTTTCTGGCAAAAGATTTATTCGTATCTTAGCCACAATCCAGGAGTACTAAGATATCATAATAAATCAGTACTGATCATGATATTTCAATCCTATTTTCATTTTCTGATCATGGAAATTTTTACCTGGCCAGATCATGTCACTTTTTAACTTAAATACTGGCCAGTGTAAAATTCCGTTCCTATTTATTTCCGGACAGTTGTAAGAAAAAGTTATTTAACATTCTGTATTGGGAAAAATGAATTACAAACAGAGGTCGTTAGTTTTAATTTTGGCTGGTGTTTCCACAATTACAAATTAAATCAATTTTAACCGCAAATTTACCTTAAAGATGCCAAAACGTCCGTCAATTTCTTGTTCCTACGATTGTTAAATTCAACTTTCTTTCATCAGACGCAATGCCTCCTTACATTTCCCCTGTTATTTCCGTGCTTTCTGCTTTCATTGCAGGGTCCCATTTTCAACTGGCGAGGAGGATATGCAAATTTGATTAAATTAGGAAAACACGGATTCTTTTTTCACGCTCTTTTGTTTGCGCATCGCCAGTTTTCCCCCTGCTTCAAGTGATTTGGATGCGCGATTTATCCACAAGCACTGTAGGAGATGAAAAAATTAATGCAAAATAAAGGTATGGAAAGTTTGCTGTTTTACAACAGTCAAAGAATTCCTTTAATTGTCAATCAATAGGTACGATTGGTCCTTCTTGTTTTGTGTCAAGTGTTTATCTTATTTCCTATTAAGGGAATGCACTGAATCCATTTTGCCACCTAGTTGGAATTTTATAAACGCTGCTATCATTTAATCCTCAATTCTGACTGTGCAGTTTTTAATTTAATTCAAATTGCACTAAAATTATTTAAAAAACCCAATAAATTTGCAAGAACGTTATTCTCTCGCAATGTTGGCGCTGCGAATAATTTTGCCATTGTTATTCATCGGGGGGTTCACATTCAACGTGGGGGGTCTTGCCCTGATGGGGGGAGAGTGGGACAAGATCAGGCAGCACAAAGTGACCCACTTTCTGTGGAATTTGACCATCGCTGACCTCATTTACCTCTCTGTCATGTTCATCATGTTTTTAGAACAGATCTTAGAACAAATCCTTCATCCTTGGCTATGCAAGTAAGAGCTTTGTTTGGTTGTTTAATTTTGTATTGTTTTCATAACAATATTGCCCATTTCTATCACTCATTTTTCAGCAATTTTTAATGTTCCTACAACTCTGTGCCATTGATAGGTGAAATAGAGATGAAAATTATATTGTCGGATATAAAAACTCCCGGTTACAGAAGTTGATCGTTAAAAGATGATGGTTACAGGGGAACTTTTGGCAGGTTTTATCTTTTTTAATTTGTCTCAGTTTAATAATATAAAATTATATATAAAAATATTTCTTGCAGAAACAGTAAAAACCAATGCCCATTGCATATTATATCAATCTCAAATTCAGTGCAGTACTAAGAAGCTACATATAGCATAAGTGTTTTTGTTTGCTCAGTTTTTGGTTTGTGCTAAGGCGTAAGAAAACGAGAATTTTTGAATTTTAAACTAGATTTCATTCTTAGTACAAACATAAAGAACAACCTTAAAATTATGATCTTGTACAATATGTGCATACAAACTTTACCGAAACAATACCTGGTAACAAACATAGAGAGTAAACTTAAAATTATGATCTTGTACACCATGTGTATACAAACTTTACCGAAACAATACCAGGTTAAAGGCATCACCAGAAAAATTTCGAACAAATTTATCATAATTTTAAAACAAGAGAAGGCACTAGAATTCGGAAAAGTTACCGCTTATGTTTTGGGGTACAACGCAATCATGCGGACGGAAACAATTGTTTCTTAGATAGAAGACAACTCATGCTGAAGTTTCTAGCATACTTCATGCTTTGAAAAAATATGAGAAAGAGTTGAATTTTCAACACCTTATTTCGCAACAAAACAATGGACCTGGGCATCAATCAAACTTTTCTTCAGAAAAGAAACGGTATTTACTGGAGTTGTCATCAAAAAGTCCCAGCATAATTTAATTGGAGAATGTGGCCAAATTTTGAAGTAACAACTACGAAAACAAACAGTATTTTGCAGTAAATTGGTTGAAAAAGCGTCGGAAATCTGAAGCAAATGCTAGAAACTTGTATGAAAACTATGCAAAACCGTCTCAGAGATGTCACAAAAATCAAAATCCTAATAACCCTTCGTAGAGATTTGGTTTTTGATTATGCAAAATGTGGCATTGGTTGATGTTTGTAGACGTACGTTTTATTGGAAGAAAGTCAAGATCGCTTCCCTTAGCTCAGCAGAAGAACAGTTTTTTATATTTTTTTTTAATTAACAGTTCTTTCTAGACATTTGAGAGAACAATTGCAGCTTGTCAATTAAAATTGAATAATTTTTGACTTAGCAAAAATTTTCTCAAAGTTAGCTGCAGGAAAAAATATTCAATTCTTTTTGAATACTTTATATATTTTAGTTGACAGCAAATTAAGGCGTACAAAATTTTAGTTGCATCGTTTTCGTAATCTATAGTTTTTGTTCGGTTCCGCACATTTGTCCCCGTCTGTTTCAAGAAACAATTACCAGTGCTGAAAGTCAAAAAAATATTGCAAAATTTTTTAATATGAGATGAAATGAACTTCACAGATTTTGATCAAGATTTTCTCCTTGGCCTCTTCCTTTTACAAAACTGACTGCATCATAACAATTTGCGACAATGTTGCAAAACCATTATTTCACCTAGCCACTCTTCAAAACCAATTTTAAAAAACTGATTCTCTTTGATCTGATTATGTTCAACGGAATTTAAAGAAGGAAACGAAAAGCTGTCAATTTATTTGACCAAAGATTGTCCGGAAACAGTCTCCGGACAAAATTATATGGTCGGCTTTTGCAAAAAAGACATGATGTCTCTTGGTATAATATATTTTTTATCGTCTCCACAGAATATTACCTTACATAGTTTTCGCGGGCAAAATATTATCCAGTTGCAATTAATAGGTAGTTTACAGTTGCTACCCGTTCCAGAGATAAAAGTTCGACGCATAGTCGAATTAGTCTCTCTAATTGACAAAAAAGACTGATAGAACTGGTCACTGCACTGGTTTCAAAGACACAATCACATTAGCATTTTTTCTGTCTTTTTAGCTATTCTGTATAAAACAGTTAAATTTAGAAGCGCATCACTATATTTTGCTTAACTGGAGATGTATTGTTCTCTGTTAAAAAATAGAGATGAACCTCCATACTCAAATTTATCTAAATTATACTTTTGGTTAAAATCAGAAAATAGAAAATCTCTGTCCTATTCATTTCGAAAAAAAATGCTTGCATGGTCGTGCTACTTTGATAAATAGTGTTCACTTTTTGGAGGAATATTTATAAAGTAACAATCAAAATTAGGGTTTTTTACATAATAAGTATTGTTTGAGCAACCACCTGAACAGGCTCACTTTGGATGCTTCAGTTTAGTGACAATCTCAAATACAGTGCAGTACTAAAAAGCTACATTTAGCATAAATTTTTTTGTTTGCGCAATTTCTAGTTTGTGCTATGGCGTAAGAAAACGATAATTTTTGAATTTTAAACTAGATTTCATTCTTAGTACAGACATAACGAACAATCTTAAAATTATGATGTTGTACACCATGTGAATACAAAATATACCGAAACAAAACCAAGTTAAGGGCTTCACCAGAAAGTTTTCGAATAAATTTATTATTTTATAAAAGAGAAAGCACAAGAAATTGGGGAAGCTATCGCTTATATTTTGGGGTACAATGCAATCATGCGGATCGAAATAATTGTTTGTCAGATAGAAGACAACGCATGCTGAAGTTTCTAAGATACTTCACGCTTTGACAAATTATGAGAACGATTTGAATTTTCAACACCTTATTTCGCAACAAAACAATGGTGTTGAGCATCAATCATAATTTTCTTTAAAAAATAAACAGTATTTACTAGATTGGTCATCAAAAAATCCCAGTTTGAATTCAATTGGAGAATGTGACGCAATTTTGAAGCAAAAACTGTGAAAACAGACAGTATTTTGCAAAAACAGGTTGAAAAAACGTCAGAAATCTGACGCAATTGCTAGAAACTTGTATGGAAACTATGCGAAACCGTCTCAGAGATGTCACAAAAAACTAAAACCTAATAACACTTCTTAAAGATTTGGTTTTAGATGATACAAAATGTGGCATTAGTTGAGGTTTGCGGATGTACGTTTTATTGGAAGAAAATTGAAAGTCAAGATCGCTTCCCTTAGCTGAGCAGAAGAACAATTTTTTTGTTGCTTTTTTATTAACAGTTCGTTCTAGACATTTGAGAGAAAAATTGTGCTAAGGCGTAAGAAAACAAGAAATTTTGAACTTTAAACTAGATTTGTTTCTTAGTACAAACATAGAGAGCAAAATTAAATTTATGATCTTGTACACCATGTGTATACAAACTTTACCGAAACAATACCAGATTAAAGGCATCACCAGAAATATTTCGAACAAATTTATCATAAATTTAAAACAAGAGAAGGCACTAGAATTCGGAAAAGTTATCGCTTATGTGTTGGGGTACAATGCAATCATGCGGAAGGAAACAATTGTTTGTTAGATAGAAGACAACTCATGCTGAAGTTTCTAGCATACTTCATGCTTTGAAAAACTATGAGAAAGAGTTGAATTTTCAACACCTTATTTCGCAACAAAACAATGCTCCTGGGCATCAATCAAACTTTTCTTCAGAAAAGAAACGGTATTTACTGGAGTGGTCATCAAAAAGTCCCAGCATGATTTCAATTGGAGAATGTGACCCAGTTTTGTAGCAAAAACTACGAAAACAGACAGTATTTTGCAGTAAATTGGTTGAAAAAGTGTCAGAAATCTGACGCCAATGCTAGAAACTTGTTTGAAAAAACTTGTCACAAAAAAACAAAATCCTAATAACACTCCTTAGAGATTTGGTTTTTGATGATGCAAAATGCGGCATTAGTTGATGTTTGTGGACGTACGTTTTATTGGAAGAAATTTGAAAGTCAAGATCGCTTCCCTTAGCTTAGCAGAAGAACATTTTTTAATGTTTTTTATTAACAGTTCGTTCTAGACAATTGAGAGAACAATTGCAGCTTGCTAATTAATTTTCAAATGTTTTTGTCTGAGCAAATTTTTTCTCGAAGTTAGCTGCAGGAAAAAAAATATGCAATTCTTTTTGAGTACTCTATATATTTTAATTGACTGCAAATTAAGGCGTACAAAGTTTTAGTTGCATCGTTTTCGTAATCTATAGTTTTCGTTCTGTTCCGCACATTTGTCCCCGTCTGTTTCAAGAAACAATTACCAGTGCTGAAAGTCAAAAAAATATTGCAAACGTTTTCAATATGAGATGAAATGAACTTCACAGATTGTGATCAAGATTATCTCTTTGGCCGCTTCCTTTTACAAAACTGACTGCATCATAACACTTTGCAACAATGTTGCAAAACTATTATTTTACCTAGCCACTCTTAAAATAATTGTGAAATTAGTGTCCTATTTATTTTGAAAAAAGTGCCTTCATGGTCGTGCTATTTTGATAAATAGTGTTCACTTTTTGGAGGAATATTTATAAAGTAACAATCAAAATTAGGGTTTATACATAATAAGTATTGTTTAAGCAACCACGTGAACAGGCTCACTTTTGATGGCTCAGTTTAAATCAATTGGCTCTCATGGTGGCAGTATGTTGAGCATCTTTTTCGCATTTGTGCCTAATCTGTCAGAAAATGTTCTCCGGTTAATAGTGATTGAAAACAGCAAAATAGCTAGATGAAACCTGGTTTCTGAAGCGAACTAGATCAAATTTTGCTACGGGATCGGACAATATGTACACAAAAAATTGTCAAAACCAAGTTTGGTTGGAACAACTAGACCCCAAAGGCAGCTGCCAAATAAGAACCAAAACGTCCATTTTTTACTAGCTTAGCAAGACCACAAAATTCAGAATCAAGCCTTATATGCAAGAACAAAACATTCCTGAAAATTCTTCTCCATTCCCGCCAACCTCGAAAAACTACGAACCAAAGAAACAATCATGAACTTGAAATGATCCTGCAAGAAAACTTACTTTTGCTCTAAAAGTAATCTAAAAACCTCAGAAAAAAAATTTTTCTTTGCGATAATTCACAAAATATTTCACAAATTATGATATTTCACGAAATTAAAACTTTAAAGGTCTGGCAATTTGGGCAAGAAAGCTCAACATTTAAAAAATAATGGAGCTCAACTATTGACCATAATTCCCAAAAATTGACTAAAACTATTATCAAGAAATTATTTTCGAGGCTAATTTACGGAAGATTAAAGCACAGATTTAAGCGTTGAATTTATGTAAGAACAATTCTAAATCGCTAAACTCTAAATTCTAAAACTATGTTAAGGTCAACGCTAAGAACTAACGCATGAAATTTATGTACGATCTATACATAGAAGTAAAACTCATGTAAGATCTATGCTTAGAAACGCCCGAATCATGTAAGATCCAATCTTAGAAACGCAGAATTTATGTAGAATCTAATTTAAAAGCAAAAAAAATTATGTAATAACTACGCTTAGAAACGTTAAATTACGTAAAATCTACGCATGTAAACACAAAGTTATGCAAAATCAATGTTGAAAAACGGAGTTCTGACATAAAGTCAACTCGTTCACAGTTAATCTTACATAATCTAGGAATTGTTTACGTTGATTCCTCGGCCCGGGAACGATTGTGATCGAAAGTTTAGTTAGTTTCCCGCAACGCCTCTAGAATAAACTAAGATTTAAAAATTATTCAAATTCTGATTTAATAGGAATGCTAACAAATATTTCAACCTTCATATGCTTATTCGTCACACAGTAGACATAGCAGGAAGCTGTTTGGAAGCATTATGTGGCCAATTTCGGATTTCGCAAGTTCAATTTTTTTACTGTTTTTCGCGATGTGTTTCAAGATTAGGATTATAAGCATGTGTGGAAAATAGTTACAGTAAGCGAGTTAGTTCAATTTTTCTTCATTTAGTTTGGATAAATTCGAAACTAGTTTCCACGATGTGTAATTCATTTCTACATTCGGTGTTTACTGACTGAAATAGAGTTAGTTAAACAAAAAGCCTAGTTGGTGAATAATTTCAGAAATGCCTTCTCCATACTAATTGTGGAATAGGAAGAGAATAAGCACTTTTGCAATTACTCATATTTGTGTTTACAAGAACGATTTAGTCTTTGATTATGGTCTCAAAAATTTACTATTAAATTTCTTTACATAAAGTTTTTGTCCATCCTCAAAATTGTGAAAATTGGCATTGAATTTCACGTGGGAAATGGTTATGATTTGGGAAATGGTTATGATTGGTCACTGGTTTCCACAAAAGCTAAATTTTTGAAATTTTCCGCTCTCAAACATTGGCGCCACTTATTGAGAAAATGCTCTCTATTTTGATGTGAAAACATCTATGAAATAACTAACTCAATGCAGATTGTTTCCACAATGCATTCTTCTGTAGTAGACTGCTTTAATCTAGGGAGAGGAAATTTCAAATTGTAGGTTATTTTTTGAACTTGTTTTTTATCTACATAAACTCACCTTTTCGATGACAAAATTTGTCATAGCGGCAATCGTCCATTAAATCAAAAATTAGAGAAATAAAATCTCTATTATTGCGGTTGTGACCGGATGTCCTATTATTAGGCCCAAATTCTTCCTGGATGTGCTGTCTCAACACGTGAGTGCATGGATCATAGTGATGATGAGTCACGAGAGGTTCCAGGCCATGAACAGACCCTACGAGTACAACTCTGCATACGATTCCAAGACTACTATGTGGCTGTGTGTGGTGTGGCTCACTGGCACTGTCATATCCGCACCCATTGCCATCTTCACCAATGCGATAGAGGAGCCGGTGCCGTTCCTGGACGAGAGTAGTGGGGAGGTGGTGGTGGGGAATTCGACGATCCTGCACTGTGGCAGCACCTGGCGGGATCCCACCTGGAAGACAGTCTACTTCTCCTCTCTCGCCATCACAGAGTGTCTCATCCCTGTCTCATTCATGACGTTCTTCTACATCGGCGTATTCTACAACTTCTTGCAACAGATTAAGTTAGTGAAACAATCATTCCAGGTCCAAGGGCTTCCCAGCTTGAGGTCCTAGATGCTGCTTTTTGTGCACCCCTTTCTTTTCATTTCATTTAGTTAATAAGTCTCATACGCTAAGGCTCATAAAAAACTATTTCTGAACTCATAATTTACGCTATGCTTTAATCCCATTTTGAATATCATTTTTGGTCAATCTAACGAATGATCAGTGCTACATTTAAAGTCCAACTAAAGTTCGTCCAGTGTAGAAGAAATCTTTCAGCGCGAAATTACTATGTCCAGCCAATATTCACAGAAGAGCTGCAATCAAGCAATACTAGCTTTTCATGTTACCAGGTATAACCATAGTCTAGATTACATGCGCAAAGAATCATTGCACGCCATCCCGGACCTAATGGCAAATCAATATCAGTATTCGGCACATCTAATTGCAAGTGTTATATCAGTACTGATTCAGAGCTATGATCATGTCAATTTTTACACTTAGCTGTCTAAATGCAAGTCTTAGTCACGATGTGCACGTCTAAATGCAAGTCTTGGCCCCATCTAAGTCCCCATCGTACTATTTATAACAATGCATTTTTCGGAAGATACATTTTGGAGGCATTGGGGCTGGATTGTTATGCTCTGATTAGATTAATGTATCACACAAAATCACGCCTCATAGCAGTTTCTCTAGCATGTTTTTAACAACAAGGCGCACTAATCGGCGTCCACAAATTTTCGAAAACGAAGGACATTGTATTCACTGTTTCCTTCAAACTTAAAGACCATTTAGGACCATTTAGTGTGATGAGAAATAAATATTTCACTTTATGATTGAGGATTTGCTGTTCTTGTAGAAGAATCATTACAAAGCATATCGCTAATCGTACTCCCAGCTTTTAAAATTGTTTATTTTATTTAAAAAATCAAATTGTTCGTGAAAACAAAATGGATAAACAGCAACAAGAAAAGATAAAAAAAATTCTAACCAGCCTTTTAGAAACACTGATTAGGTATCGCACTGCACGCAGAACTTTGGCATCTAAAAATTCGACTGTGCCAAAAAATATGAGATATATTTCAAAGATTACTAAATTAATAAGTAAAAATTTTGAAACGTTTCGACCCTATAAATATTCTCAGCCATGTCTACAGAAAAACAGATAATTGAAGAGCTCTAATCACAAGGCACCAATATTTGTCAAGAGAAAGTATTGGGCAAAAAACTTGCAACTATTGGGCAAAAAAATGTATTTCATTCAAAATTTTTAATTAAACCAAAATTTGTAATTAATCTCAATGGTTGGAATGAATGAATGGTGGTGAAATCTGATTAATGGTAGTGAATAGTAGGGATTAATGGTTAAATTAATTTCGACCCTCTCATCTGAAATTGGATTTTTTTAATTACAAGTTCATAGACTAAAACTGAAAACTGCAGGTCTGATGGTTAGAGTTATTTGTTATGCAATCTTAATGCTTTTTCCCTCTTACTTTCATCTAGCCATTTTAGAAAAGCAACTGAAGAAAGCTCCAGATAACACCAACATCAAGAACAGTTTCACAATGAAAATGCGGTCATTATTAAAAATCATGACATAGATTGTTAAGCCAATTGAAATTATAAGTTCTAAAAAGAATCTATAAGGGTGCTTGAAAGATCTACGATGAAAGCTCTCTTTAAATTAGAAGGTTTTTGCAATTAATTTGTGCCAATTATCTTCACATCAAAAAATTTCAGTTCCTTTGAACGCCGCTACATTGTGTAAATAAAAGCGGAGAAAACCCTTTTTGGCGCTTTTTGAAAATAGTTATAGAGATGCTCAGAACTGATTGGTGGGAGACGCTACAAAGCAAATTTTTTCGGTCTATTTTCACTTCAATTCGTATTTCTTCATCGGGCACATAATAGTTGTCGGGTCGGAAAAGGATGGCAAATGACCAGAAGAACCACAAATCGCTTATTGTCAGAAAAAACTCTTCATATGCATAAATTTTCATATCCTTTAGTGCATCCACTATCTATAAAATGTCGGAATTTATAAACTTACAATAAAACAAGATTTCTGTTTGATGCAATGTCACACTATAGGACCGATTGAAACCATTAATGCAACTAGGAGAAACGTCTAACAACAAAATAGAGTAACGTCAACAAAAACAACAACAATAACAACAACAAAAACAAACATTAGTTACGGCTAAAACAGAATATCTGTTTTTTAACAGAGGGAAATGAGCATGACAAAAAATTAAAACGCATGAGACAAGTTAACAAGTTAACAAAAAGAAGAAAAAGAGGCAAACTTCAAAAAACCACGGCCTATTTTGAAATAAATAATTTAAGAAATCACAACAGCCACAAGTGTCAAGCACTCAAACAAAACCATTAGATAGATCTATGCGTAGCTTCCTAGAGAGTGAATTGGACCAATCATTAGTGGACTAAGTCATTGTCACATATCACAAATGAAAAAACAGACAAAACGCAAAAGTACGTAAAAATTTACGAAAGCACTGTGTTGAAGCCCAGCCGTGAAAGATATCACCAAACAACTAAGAAGACCATATATAATCGCTTGCGTCTCAATTGGACATCAATTGGGCATCTTTTAAAAGATACTAGGTGACAAAAACAACCAAAAAGAGACAACACACCATTAAAAAAGCTATAATTTGAACAAATATACAAAAATCGCAAATTTTGTCACTTGAAAATTGAATATTGTAGTACTAAAGGCCTAAAAGTTTCAGTTAGAGCACGGAAACACTAAAGAGATTTTAGTCTTTGTAGAACATTGAGATATGACATTTTTTATTGAGAGTAAGCTTCGAGTTCACAGAAACAAGTTTAAAATATTGAAAAAGTTTCAAAAAAAGGTCACAGATATCTTTTAAAAAAAGATCAAGTCAAAAGAGCCATTAGTTATCATCTGAAACTATGAATAGGTTCAACTCTGGTTCTTTAAGAGGCCTGTTGCAATTTTGCTTAATAGCGTAAATTACAAATAGAATGACACATGTAGGTCATTCTAAATGGTTATGCAAATACTAGTTATGCAAATACTAGTATTTGCTTGTATAAATGGATGTGCAAATAGTTTGTCTAAATAGTTATGCAAATACTTTGTCAAAGCCGTAAAAACAAGCACGTTGAATCTTGAAAATGATGACTTTTCACTCTTATTTGAATGGAAGTTCGAACTATTGTTAATGGGAACAATGTTGTGGAATCTTACTTGTCTGTTATTGGCATTAAAAAAATGAGAAAACGTTTTGAAAAAGACAGCATCCTAATGCACTCTGAATAAAATCTGAATGTAAAAATCGACAATAAGACCTAATTTTGCTCTGATATTAATATTAGTGTAAAATCTGAGTTCTAGAACACTTTCTTAGTAAGTGGTATTAAAATAGGTCTCATTAGAGATTGGAAAGTTTTTGATTGGGGTCTTTAGGACTGTACTTCCGGCATATTTGGGCACACTAGGTTTGAGAAGCATTTTTTATACATTTTTTTATATGAAAAAGGTTGATTACAACACAAGGTTGTTTAACAAAAAATCAGCCAAATTTTAGCCGAAAAGTCAAATGAAACACTTCAATAACACTGCAAAAGCCAATGGTACTTTGGTTAAAAGTTTTAACATTTTTTAATAACAAGTACTGCGTTTTTTGATAAAATTCGATTTAGCAACAGGTCATCAAATTGTCAGTTCCGAAACACTTTTTCGGGATCTGGAGGTACAAATAGAACCAATCTGAGTATATAAAATTGTGTCAGCAGTGTTTATGCCTTCACCGCCGGTCAAACTGGACAAAGTGGGATAATTAGGCATATTTGATGCCATTTTTAATTTTAAAAATGCTGATTTTTTGTGAACTTTGATAAACATTTATCCAAAATAGTTGGTTGAAACAATTCAACAACTCCCTTTTGTGTCTTTAAACGTCAAACCAATGAGATAATCGTTCACAGTTTTTTCAACATTTTAGCGAAATTGATCAAAACTTAAGCAAACATTACGAAAAATGTGAAGAAAACTACGGAAATTTTGCTAACGTTCACAAAACTATGAACTTCTGTAACTCCTCGGAAACAGCAAATTTTCAAAAAAACTCTTTTTAATTTGAAATTCTACGCCTGACAAGCTTTCTAATGATACCACTCACAACCCTGTACGATGATTATATCTATCGACCAGAGTTGACTGATGAATAAACTCAGTTAAGAATATAGTTCCTCCGCCTCTAATGTATGGTCGGAACAATAAGGATATATATGTTATACCTAAAAATTATATGTTATATAAGGTATACCATAATTGAAGATGGCTCTTGGGAATGTTGCGCATTTATCTTGAGCATATTGCGTATCTATTCTCTATCCGCAAACTTAAATCTTATAAATTAGCATGGCACCGCGTATTTCAATCAATGCGTTTTGTCATATTTGACAGACTATTTAAGTGTACTTTTGAGGAGTCATGTAGGCTACGGAATCCTGTTCAAGAACAATTCGGGCAGTTATTATTTGATGTCAAACTCTGTGAAATGATTTCTTTAATCGTTTGTGTATTTGCTAGAAATCCTCGTAGCACCCTGTGTCATATCAACCAGCAGAGACTGAGTGCAGTACTGGGAATGATAGTGGTGGGATTCATAGTCTCATATGGTCCATTCTACACCTCACAGATGATCAACGAATTCCACATATTCCACACTCACAGAGACACTCTCATATACCTCAGCCTCGTATTCCAGGTATGAACTCTCATTCACTAATCTGAAGAAGAATCTAATCAGAATGTATTAACCGCTTCAGCATTATTCTGCTGTAATGATCTTGAACATTAAAATTTTGGAATTGAATAAGTTAATCTTTTCTGCAAATACCTATAAATTCATTTTATATTAGGTTTGCATGAAGCTCTCGTAAAATTTTCCCAAATATCTAAGTGGATAAAGGTTTTGGAAAAAAAATATATTGCACTTTGAACTCAATGATATAGGTTGGTAGGAGTATTTTTTCCTACAGAATCTTCGATTTTCAAAGTTAACCTGAACGGAAAAGTAAGTTATCTTCAAGTATCGAACGAATGAGTTTTAAAAATTGATGCTGTGCTATGATCAACACAGATTATTGAAATCTTGATATCACTGCTGGCTGTATCTGGAAAAATGATCATAGCTTTTAAACTCATGCAACAAAGACACCGGATTATTGTATCCACAGCTCTGGCGACCAACTTTTCCTGCGTTTACAATTTGTATCTCTAGACCGTTTTTCAGGATGCAAAAAGACTAAAATGATCCAATTACACTCTTTTGGTCAAAATTGGATGTATAAATAACACTGCAGTGATAACCTTTAACTCGTTATTTATTAATAACCGCACAGCGATAGCTGGGGCTATTATTGGCCTTCTCTTGGTTTTATTTACGACTCGAAGAGGAGTATTGGTTTTCTCTCGGTTTTTACGACTCGAAGAGGAGTATTGGTTTTCAAAAGGTTTTTTTTACCGGAAATACTATTCGTTCAGACGTTGTTTTGACCTAAAAGCGAAAATGAGTAAAATTGCCGTTTGAACTAATTTTTTCCGAGCGAGAGAAGTTTTTGATCATGCGCCGCGTTTAGTGAATGACTTTTTGACTTTAAAAAGTAGTTTTCGACTGAATGGCTCATATATAGATAACCGTTTTTAGCCGTTTTTTCGTCTAAGTGGCCCAGTTTTTTTGCCTGTTATTTGGTTTTTTGTAGAAATAAATTTTATTCGATGCTATATTGAAATGTCAACCTCAAAAATTGATGCCACAGTGTTTTGCAGAGGCCGAAAATGCGTTTCAAATTCAAATTTGGAACAAATTTCTTAATTTTTTTGTTAGTTTTTGGCTTTTTTTCTATTAATTTCTTCATTTTTGGATCTTTTAACCGTCTTTTTGTCAAAAATCAGTTAATATGGCAACTTCCTTTTGACAACTCATATACTCAACGCCTCTTTCTACCTCGAAGTAACTTTGTTTTTATAAAATTGTACATATGCTAATCCGATTTCGGTAGTTTTTTTCCCGATTTTTGTCCGTTTTTGTTTGTGTTTTGGTTTTAATCACTAGAAATAGTTTTTTTGTGCAACATGAGGGACTTTAATTTCGTTTCAATACAATTTCAATCTTTTTTGGCGTTAGGTTTTTGAAAAACACTTAAAACTTTTTCGTAAATGCAGTATTAAAAGTTTTCTGACCTCTTTTTTTGCAAAATGTTTCATTGTTTTGTATGTTTGAATTCTGCTTTTTCCTATTTTTAGTTCTCTTCAAGAGAATAGATCTTTGTTTCGGATGACTCGTTATCTTTTCTGTGTCTCGAATAATGAACAATGAAATGTATTTGTTTATCTTGATTTTATAAATTTTATTTTCTACTTTAAAATCAGGAATGTCTTTTAATTACAGTGTTTGCAGTTCTTTACATTTTGTCCATATTCTTCACATTCTAGTTAGTATCATTCTAGCTCTTTCCTGGCACCTACAATTTTTTCGGTATATTGATTTTTTCGGTTGTTAAAAAATTGAATCATTTCAGCTTTTTCTTAGGTTTTCGTAATTTCTTTGTTTTGCAATTGTTTTCATTCAACATAAGGCAGTACTGAGAGTTTACGAGCAATCCTTTTCCAAATTTTCCACTTTTTACTATTTACTGCAATTTTCTTCCGGCCTTGTTATTAATTCAAACGATTTTTTGCCTTTAAATATTCTGCTGCTTATGTCTTCTATGATCAATTTAATTTTGCAATTAGAATGAAATCATCTTGTCTAGCATATGTACAACAAGCAAGAAGTATGTCATTTGACCATTTTGATTTTTTCGGACTTTTTTCGACGTTACCAAACGTTTTCAATAATATAAAGTTTTGCTGCATCTTGTTTCTCTTGGTGACAGTTGTTTAAGTTTCACCAATTTATAGATCAGACCTGGGGAGGTAATGAGTTAAAATTTTAATACAAAAAGAAATGGCTTCCGCTGCAATTAAGGTTTAGCTGGTGAAAATTTGATGCTTCGAGTCGCTTCCGCAATTCTTCCGGATATGTTTTTTTTACAGGAAAAAGATTCGTTCACGCGGCATTTTGACCTAAAAGCGAAAGTGAGAAAAGCTGTCTTGGTGAACAGATTTTCGATAAGCGAGAGAAGTTTTTTGATCATGCGCTGCGTTTAGTGAATGACTTTTTGACTTTGAAAAGTAGTTTTTGACTGAATTGCAGATATAGATGACCGTTTTCAGCCGTTTTTTCTTCTAAGTGGCCCAAATTTTTGCGTTTAATTTGGTTTCTGGTAGAAATAAATTTTATTCGATACTATATTGATATTTCAACCTCGGAAATTGATAACACAGTGTTTTGCAGAGCCTGAAAATGCGTTTCAATTTGAAAATTGGCACATACTTCTTGATTTCTTAGTTATTTTTTTGGATTTTTAATATTAATTTCTTCATTTTTGGATCTTTTAACCGTCTTTTCGTCAAAAATCAATAAATATGGCAACTTCTCTTTGATAATTTCTATACTCAACGCCCTTTTTTACCTCGATGTAAATTTGTTTCATAAAATTGTACATATGCTAATCCAATTTTGATAGTTTTTTTTCCGATTTTCGTCAGTTTTTCGTTTGTATTTTGGTTGTAATTGCTAGAAATAGTTTTTTTGTGCAACATGAGGGACTTTAATTTCGTTTCAAAAAAATCGATCATTTTTTGGCGTTAAGTTTTGAAAAAAACAGTTAAAACTTTTTCATAAATGCAGTCTTAACTTAAAAGTTCTTTGACAAATTTTTGCAAAATGTTTCAATGTTTTGTTTTTATGAATTCTGCTTTTTCCTATTTTTTGTTCTCTTCAGGAGGATAGATCATTGTATTGGATGACTAGTTATCTTTCTATGTCTTGAATGCTGAACAATAAAATGTATTCGTTTTTCTTCAATTTTTTAAATTGATTTTTAACTTTCAAAAATCAATAATGTCTTTTTGTTACGGTGTTCCTTACATTGTGCCTATATTTACACTCTAGTTAGTATCATTCTAGGTTTGTCCTGGGACTTACTTTTGTTTTCAGGATATTGATTTTTTCAGTTGTAAAAAAATGAATGATTTCAGCTTTTTTTTAGATTTTTGTCATTTCTTTGGTTTGCAATTAATTTCATTCAACATAAGGTAGTTCTGAGAGTTTTATAGCAAGCTTTTTCCAAAATTTCCACAATTGACTAATTACTACTGCTTTCTTCTGGCCTTGGTATAAATTAAAACGATTTTTGCCTTTGAACATTCTGCTGCTTATGTCTTTTCTATGATCAATTTTCTTTTTGATTTAGTATGAAATCATGTTGTTTAGCTTATGTACAAGAAGGAACAGGTGTTTGTTGTTTTTTGTCTTAATTGCAGTGCTTAGAGGTGTAATTATAGGTGCTTTCTATTTCTTAATTTTGAGCTTTCTTTTTTGAAAAGATTAAACTTAATTTCTAAGATTTTTATCTGCCGTTTGCTTTCGCGATCTTTTTCAGATTAGAACCATGAGTTATTTGAGGGCTATAGATAACCTTGTCAGCTTTTTCAGACTATCAGGTTTTTGATAGTCATTTGTTTGGTTTGCAATTGATTTCATTCAACATAAGGTAGTTCTGAGAGTTTTATAGCAAGCTTTTTCCAAAATTTCCACAATTGACTAATTACTACTGCTTTCTTCTGGCCTTGGTATAAATTAAAACGATTTTTGGCCTTTGAACATTCTGCTGCTTATGTCTTTTCTATGATCAATTTTCTTTTTGATTTAGTATGAAATCATGTTGTTTAGCTTATGTACAAGAAGGAACAGGTGTTTGTTGTTTTTTGTCTTAATTGCAGTGCTTAGAGGTGTAATTATAGGTGCTTTCTATTTCTTAATTTTGAGCTTTCTTTTTTTGAAAAGATTAAACTTAATTTCTAAGATTTTTATCTGCCGTTTGCTTTCGCGATCTTTTTAGATTAGAACCATGAGTTATTTGAGGGCTATAGATAACCTTGTCAGCTTTTTCAGACTATCAGGTTTTTGATAGTCATTTGTTTGGTTTGCAATTGATTTCATTCAACATAAGGTAGTTCTGAGAGTTTTATAGCAAGCTTTTTCCAAAATTTCCACAATTGACTAATTACTACTGCTTTCTTCTGGCCTTGGTATAAATTAAAACGATTTTTGGCCTTTGAACATTCTGCTGCTTATGTCTTTTCTATGATCAATTTTCTTTTTGATTTAGTATGAAATCATGTTGTTTAGCTTATGTACAAGAAGGAACAGGTGTTTGTTGTTTTTTGTCTTAATTGCAGTGCTTAGAGGTGTAATTATAGGTGCTTTCTATTTCTTAATTTTGAGCTTTCTTTTTTGAAAAGATTAAACTTAATTTCTAAGATTTTTATCTGCCGTTTGCTTTCGCGATCTTTTTAGATTAGAACCATGAGTTATTTGAGGGCTATAGATAACCTTGTCAGCTTTTTCAGACTATCAGGTTTTTGACCACCTTAATTCTTTTGGATCCAAACGTTTTCAATAATATAAAATTTTGCTGCATTTTGTTTCTCTTGTTGACCGTGTTTTAAGTTTCACCAATTTTTAGAGCAAACGTGGATAGGTAGTGAGTTTATGGCTTAATACAAAAGGTAGTGGCTTCCGTTGCAATTACGGTTCTGTTGGTGAAGTTCTGACGCTTCGAGTCGCTTCCGGAATTCTTCCGGCTATGTTTTTTATTTCGTCATCATGATTTTTGTTACAACCATATGACGTCACAGCCACTTTTTGTTCATTAGCTCATGCAATTTCAACAGAATTGTATGTGTGACGTCATTTTTCACTCTTAGTGGAGGGAGTTTTTTGTTCATGCGCGTGATTAAATTCTTGGCCACACTGGGTGTGTGTCGCTCTAAATGGGTGTGTGTTGCTCTAAATGAAGCTTATTTGAGATCAGCTAATAGAGGCAGCAATAATTTATACAGAATTTTAATCAAAATATAACAGGTCAGCCTTCAATGAAAAGACGAATTTCTTTGGTCTGTCTTTTTTACTGTTTTTTTAGACTGCCGATCTACGAATCTATTGCGGCTATTTTCTGGCAATCTGCCAGCTATGTTTAACATTGAAATCGGCTGAGGGAAACCGAAGAGAATGTTAATCTAATGTATATTGAGTTATCAATTTTTCAGACAGAACAAAAAGTCTCAACATCAGTATATGTGTATTCGAACTGAAAAATTCGAACAAAGTTTTGGTCCAATAACAAATTTATCACTGGAAACAAGTCTGATATCAGTTTTCCTGCAAAACGAAGAATGTTTTTGTATATTTGAAGGCATCGTTCTATTTGGTAATTTAAAAAACTTCGAAACGACCTATAAGGCGATAATCGAGCCAATAGTAGTCAGTAGTGATTTGAGCACATTTTTAAAACAGTCAATTTGGTGAGCGCGACATAATCAGATCCGAAAAAATTGGACACAAAGTACTTGAAGTAGTTTTACAATTGATACGCTTTGCTATGATAAGCAAAATACAAAAACATACTTGAGATTTTTCATGGTAAAAATAAAAAGAACGATGTTATTATTGTTTCTGTTGAAAATATTGTAACGCGGCAGAACAAACGCGCAATTTCCCAAGAACGGAACTCAAATAATTTTGCGAGCCTGTTTATAATTGAAAAAGATTGTAAACAAGGTGGCTGCCAAGCAAACCGATAGGCAAGAAAGCCAAAATTCGAACAAAAAGTTATTTAAGTGTCGTACACGAATTGCGTACTTTGGGTTTCATAGTATTTCGCGGTGTGAAACATGCTATTTGAAATTACACTTCTTTATTTATTGAATTCGCGGGGCGAAAAAAGAACTTGTTGTTCTATCTGTGAGCTACTGGAATAGACAAGAAAGAATAGATTAAAATATTCATTGAAATTTAACAAGAATCAGACCTGAATGATTAACAAGCAAACTACGGTTTATTAATGAACACGAGAATTAGGAAGATGATGTGAAAAGTATGAGTAAGTCTAATTAAAGTTGCGTAAAAACATAAAGAATTCAACATAAAAGAACTTCAAGGCTTGTGTCCAAATGAAGTTTAATTTGAATTTCTTCAATATGTTCATTGTAAATTTTTTAATGTGTACACCCTGTGGATAGTGTAATGGATATTTGAAAATTTTACGCTTTATACGCAGGGAGCCCAATTATTCAGGAATAATGCGGTTCGTATATAGTCATAAGTACTAGATTGCCATAAAGATCATCCCCAACTACCGTGCTGGATGCCATGAATTGGTTAATGTACGCCTCCCTGTTGGCAGTTGGGATGGCAACTCTGTCATCTATACAGCCAAATCTGAAATTGACGTTCAAATTACAACAGTAGCTATCCATGTAGCAACTGATCTGTCTGCAGTGTGCTTCTTTCCTCGTCAAAATGCATTCCCACAGTTGATTAATCTCCGAGTGCTTGTTTGTCAAGCTATGGAGAAGATTTTAGTGAATAATTTAGAAAAGGCTACATGAGTAGTAAGTTAAGCAGATCAGGGGGGGGGGGGTAAAAGGATGTACCTATGTATTAACATTAGGTATAGCCCATAATCCACCAAATTCCAAAGATGTACCTCACAGCGTGACACCCAAGCTGTTCACACGGAGGGGATTAGCAAAATAGTACCTTAACATCGAATCAGTAAGGACATTGACCCCCTACCATATTCAACTTTAATAATGTAAATTTTCAAAAGTAAACCTCACATCATGATACCCACGCTGTTCACACGAAGGGGATTAGCAAGATAGTGCCTTAACAACAAATCAGTAAGGTCATTGACCCCCTACCATATTCAACTTTAATTATGTAAATTTTCAAAAGTGTACATAGGTACATCCTTTTACCCCCCTGATCTGCTTAACTATTACTACTTACATGAAATGCCCCTGCATAGAGTTTTGCAGAGGTGTTTGGGTTGATACGGTGTCGTTTTTGACATCAGTAGGTGATATATCTGAAGTTTTTTGGGGGAGGATCCAGCATCCCTGTGACCTTCGTCGCTGAATCGTACTTTTGCTGGTGTAGTTTTTTGGCGCGCATAAGCGTTACAATTTAATTTATAAGTCTTTGCGCTAGTTTAGTGGTTTTCGATTACTCTTTTTCGATTACTCTTTTTCGATTACTGTTTTGACTGTTAAAAGAGTGCAAGGATCCGCTTTACTCTTTTCCACCTTTTTATTTTTTACGGTTTCTGAATTTTTGTGTGTTTTTGCACCTTAAATATCTGAGCGGGATAGTTTTCCATTTTGCAAGAAAATGATGCTTCCAGTTCAGTGTTTCCACTATTCGGTTTTCCCGCTAAAAACAACTTTTTCTCTGGAGATTGTTGTTCTTCGCGAGAAATGTAACCTACTAATCCCAAGCGGGTACCAAACAATTGTTCTATATCCAATTTTATAGTTCAATGCTATCAATCTTTTGTGTTGGCCTGCTGTTGAATGATTCATTGTTGAATGAATCTATGTTGTTGAATGAATCTATGTTCCTTCAGGAGACACAACAAGGCCCTTTGGTCAATTATAACTGCAATATTCTGTTAAAACAGGTCGTATTTAAAATACCCAAATAACCATTCCAACCCTATTAACTCTGTAAACTCAACTATAGCTCAAAAGATAACTGCTATCTACTGAATTTAGAATTTAAAAAAATCCTACTAATCCAGCGTTAGAGACGTGCATAAAATGCGATGCATCTCAACGAGGTATAGGCGCGCTGTGAGATCAAGAGGGATGGAAAGTACAAGGCGTTGGATGGTTTATACAATAAGTTTCTTGTTTCTTTATATCGTACTTTGTGTTATTTTGTCCAGAGGCCTTTAGCGGAATTTTTAGAAATGTTAGAGCCTGAAACAATTTTGCAAAATTCAGATTGAATTTGCTCTAAAGGTATCCTAATGGTATCCTGAACCCAAGAAACACCTTATTTTCTGCAGTGTTTTACTTTTTGCGAACAAAATTAGTTATTAATTCCAAAGGTCAATGTCAAATTTGTGTAAAAATATAACCCCACCTTCAATTTATTCCTCTCCAAAATGATATTTGACAAAATAATTCTTAGCTTTTCATCGGCCAAAACTTCTAAGCTTTTACTCACGAGATTCATTTGAATATCAAGGATGACTTTGCTATCAAGCCAGTATGTTCAAAAAAGAATGTATAATTTTGCGGCCATTTTGCGTGTTATTAGAAGCTTTCTGGATTTCGGCAGGCCTATTTATTCATCCTTGAACTCTTTTTTTAGATTTAGAAGTGCTTATAGTATCACTGCTTAGTATGGTAAAAAAAAATACAACGCCGTGAGGTTTCTGGATGGAGATCTAGTTGACTATACATTTACCTCAAAACGATGTTTCTAAATTAAGCGTACTCTTGCGCCGCTATTGAGCTCAAACTCTGGGATTTTTTGCACGCATCAGACTGTCCATATTTGATATCTGGTAACTGTTTTTGAGGAAAAGATTTGTTCCTGTTTTTGGAAACAAATGCTAGATTTCTTCACTAAATTTTATTGAACGTGAGTACTTTCGTCGAGATCCAGTTTTAATGAGAAATTGATTGAAATTTTTAATATCCCTTTGTTACGGTCAATTTATTTCATCTTGTTTTTTGACTGGAACCTTTGTGCTTCTTTCTTTCTGGTTCTTTATTTGAAATTTAATTCGAAAGTAAGACTTTTTAACTCAAAAAATCGACTTATTAGTTCACGAAACTCAGCGATATTTTGCTAATTTAATGGACTTGGTGAAAATATAAAGTTTATTACGTCCACCTTTGGTTGCTGTTGTGCGACGCAAATTCTAAATGCTTCAAAGAAATTGCCCCTAGTTATTGGTCGGAAACCGTTTGCCACCACTACAAAAATGGCATTCTCTGGAGACCATTTGTGGCAGTCAATTGAGTTAATGAGTGCGGTGAGCATTTGAACTAGTTCAAAATTTTTTAATTTTTCTGGTTTTGTATGACATCTATTTTAAATCATTACAATTTCAAATTGTCTTGGTGATACTTGTCTGTTAATTTTTTCAATTTGTGTTACTTGTCTTTGCCTGTCAATGTTTTCGCCGTTGAAGCGTTGTTAGTTCGGGGTCCAAATCCCAATCTATTTTAATACTGCACCAACCGTGTTTTGCGAGGCACCATTTATTCTGATTTGATTTTTTGTCCTGTCTCCGTATTTATGGCAAAATTAGCAAAATAGTGCCTTAACATCGAATCAGTAAGGACATTGACCCCCTACCATATTCAACTTTAATAATGTAAATTTTCAAAAGTAAACCTCACATCATGATACCCACGCTGTTCACACGAAGGGGATTAGCAAGATAGTGCCTTAACAACAAATCAGTAAGGTCATTGACCCCCTACCATATTCAACTTTAATTATGTAAATTTTCAAAAGTGTACATAGGTACATCCTTTTACCCCCCTGATCTGCTTAACTATTACTACTTACATGAAACGCCCCTGCATAGAGTTTTGCAGAGGTGTTTGGGTTGATACGGTGTCGTTTTGGACATCAGTAGGTGATATATCTGAAGTTTTTTGGGGGAGGATCCAGCATCCCTGTGACCTTCGTCGCTGAATCGTACTTTTGCTGGTGTAGTTTTTTGGCGCGCATAAGCGTTACAATTTAATTTATAAGTCTTTGCGCTAGTTTAGTGGTTTTCGATTACTCTTTTTCGATTACTCTTTTTCGATTACTGTTTTGACTGTTAAAAGAGTGCAAGGATCCGCTTTACTCTTTTCCACCTTTTTATTTTTTACGGTTTCTGAATTTTTGTGTGTTTTTGCACCTTAAATATCTGAGCGGGATAGTTTTCCATTTTGCAAGAAAATGATGCTTCCAGTTCAGTGTTTCCACTATTCGGTTTTCCCGCTAAAAACAACTTTTTCTCTGGAGATTGTTGTGCTTCGCGAGAAATGTAACCTACTAATCCCAAGCGGGTACCAAACAATTGTTCTATGTCCAATTTTATAGTTCAATGCTATCAATCTTTTGTGTTGGCCTGCTGTTGAATGATTCATTGTTGAATGAATCTATGTTGTTGAATGAATCTATGTTCCTTCAGGAGACACAACAAGGCCCTTTGGTCAATTATAACTGCAATATTCTGTTAAAACAGGTCGTATTTAAAATACCCAAATAACCATTCCAACCCTATTAACTCTGTAAACTCAACTATAGCTCAAAAGATAACTGCTATCTACTGAATTTAGAATTTAATAAAATCCTACTAATCCAGCGTTAGAGACGTGCATAAAATGCGATGCATCTCAACGAGGTATAGGCGCGCTGTGAGATCAAGAGGGATGGAAAGTACAAGGCGTTGGATGGTTTATACAATAAGTTTCTTGTTTCTTTATATCGTACTTTGTGTTATTTTGTCCAGAGGCCTTTAGCGGAATTTTTAGAAATGTTAGAGCCTGAAACAATTTTGCAAAATTCAGATTGAATTTGCTCTAAAGGTATCCTAATGGTATCCTGAACCCAAGAAACACCTTATTTTCTGCAGTGTTTTACTTTTTGCGGACAAAATTAGTTATTAATTCCAAAGGTCAATGTCAAATTTGTGTAAAAATATAACCCCACCTTCAATTTATTCCTCTCCAAAATGATATTTGACAAAATAATTCTTAGCTTTTCATCGGCCAAAACTTCTAAGCTTTTACTCACGAGATTCATTTGAATATCAAGGATGACTTTGCTATCAAGCCAGTATGTTCAAAAAAGAATGAATAATTTTGCGGCCATTTTGCGTGTTATTAGAAGCTTTCTGGATTTCGGCAGGCCTATTTATTCATCCTTGAACTCTTTTTTTTAGATTTAGAAGTGCTTATAGTATCACTGCTTAGTATGGTAAAAAAAAAATACAACGCCGTGAGGTTTCTGGATGGAGATCTAGTTGACTATACATTTACCTCAAAACGATGTTTCTAAATTAAGCGTACTCTTGCGCCGCTATTGAGCTCAAACTCTGGGATTTTTTGCACGCATCAGACTGTCCATATTTGATATCTGGTAACTGTTTTTGAGGAAAAGATTTGTTCCTGTTTTTGGAAACAAATGCTAGATTTCTTCACTAAATTTTATTGAACGTGAGTACTTTCGTCGAGATCCAGTTTTAATGAAAAATTGATTGAAATTTTTAATATCCCTTTGTTACGGTCAATTTATTTCATCTTGTTTTTTGACTGGAACCTTTGTGCTTCTTTCTTTCTGGTTCTTTATTTGAAATTTAATTCGAAAGTAAGACTTTTTAACTCAAAAAATCGACTTATTAGTTCACGAAACTCAGCGACATTTTGCTGATTTAATGGACTTGGTGAAAATATAAAAATTATTATGTCCACCTTTGGTTGCTGTTGTGCGACGCAAATTCTAAATGCTTCAAAGAAATTGCCCCTAGTTTTTGGTCGGAAACCGTTTGCCACCACTACAAAAATGGCATTCTCTGGAGACCATTTGTGGCAGTCAATTGAGTTAATGAGTGCGGTGAGCGTTTGAACTAGTTCAAAATTTTTTAATTTTTCTGGTTTTGTATGACATCTATTTTAAATCATTACAATTTCAAATTGTCTTGGTGATACTTGTCTGTTAATTTTTTCAATTTGTGTTACTTGTCTTTGCCTGTCAATGTTTTCGCCGTTGAAGCGTTGTTAGTTCGGGGTCCAAATCCCAATCTTTTTTAATACTGCACCAACCGTGTTTTGCGAGGCACCATTTATTCTGATTTGATTTTTTGTCCTGTCTCCGTATTTATGGCAATTGTTAGAGATCTTTCAGAATCAACGGTTTTGCAAAGCAAATGTCATTGAATTTCGTATCTGTAAAAATTATGATGCAGATACTACTTATAATTTGGGTTGCACTAACTTTGAAATGCTAATTCTGCACAATTTTTGAGGTGTGCTGTTGGGTCGCTCCACAATTTCGCTGAGTATTTCTTAGAATTCTGTTTCCGTTGCTGCTGTTTAATTGTCAATTGACTGGTCTTACAGCGGTTGGTGTAGTAAGTTGATGAGTTTCTGAAAAAGAATTGTTACCCGCAATCCTATCTGTTGTTATACTAGATGACTTCAGGGTGCGCAAGCAAGCTTTTAGAATTTTTGTTGAGAAAAAGATTTTGGGCGAAATCAGAACTCGTATTTTTAGACTTCGTTAGTCACTAATCTGCGAGTTGCTGAAAAAGCAAGAAAGAAACGAATAAATTTTTGCCATACTAAAATCATCAGGCCCCCTGAAATCATGTTGAAACTGCATTTGACATTTAATGTTTAATATAATGCATGCAGTTTCCTCTACGTTACCCAAACCAGCCGACAAGTTAACAGTAAGATTTGAAAACATCAAAAAAAGATTCTGCAGAATGACAACACTTGTTGAGTGTTGTGGTGCAGCGCATAATATTGAATGGGACATACTCGATGCATGTCGAAGGGTTGAAAAATGAAAAATTACATTTGAATCAATCAACGTCAAAAATTAAAAACCTCAACTAAATACGTGCGATGAGTACCGGTGACGGGAATTGACATTTAAGTTTTTTAAAAAAAACTTCAGAGATGGACTTTCAAAATTCAAAATTTATTCTGGTACACGTTAGTTTGAAATTTGGTAAAACCCAACAACGGACACGCTATTTGATTTTACACCTGAGCAATGATGCCGCGCGGCGATACAGAACGTTTCTTTGTGGTGGACTGTGTTAGCAACTATTTTGCGAACGTCTGTGATAGACAAGAAAGAAAAGAGCATTGACTGAAGTTTGGCAAGAGTTAGACATGAATGATTAACTAGTAAAAAAAGATTTGTTAATCCACACATCGCGATCAACAGTTGAAAATTAAAATGTTTCCAAGCGGCTATGAACACAAAAGTTAGGAAGAACTAAAAAGCACAAAAAAGTCTGATTAAAGGTGCGTGAAAACATATAGAACTCAACATAAACAATTTTAGGGGTTGGTGTCTATTTAAAGCAGATTGACACCAACGGTATTGTGTGCTTCGCGCGTTCCCACAATAACTCTAAGGCACGCAAATCCAAACAGTAACATAAATGAAATCATCCTATCAGTTTTACATGGTGTGAGCCGAACAAAAATGTCACTAAAGAACGCCTAGATAAGAATTTCGTCACCTTGAGCCAAGGAAAACGAGGTTTCAGTCATTTTTTATTTCAAATACTTCAATTCAAATATAAGTTCACAGTAAGACGCTGAGTCCTTTTGCTTTTGTTTGAGTATAAGGCTGCAAAATTGTCAACTCGTTTTTTATTTCAAATGAAAAAAAAATTTGCCTTACGTTAATTTTCAGCGTTGTTTTTGTTTTAACATTTTATGCGCATGATTTCTTCGCTAATAAAAGTTTTCCCAATTTTACGATTTTACGAGTTTAAAAACTACGTTTCAATCATTTTTTGAATGTTTCTGACAGCTATTGCTACGCCTATGTTGTTCATTTTCAACAATTTGGTCAACAATGATTACTTGTTCCGACGCTCTTGAGGGGGAGGAACTATATACTCAAATGGATTTTTTTGTTCTGTCAATATTGACCAATCGATATATTCATCATACAGAGTTGTGAGTGGTATCATTGAAAAGCCCCTCCAGCCTAGAGTATGAAATTAAAAACTTTTTTTTGAATTTCGTATTTTATAGGGAGTTACCGAGCTTTGAACTTTTGTGAATAATAGACGAATTTCCGTTGTTTTTATTCACATTTTCCGGAATTTTGCTTAAAATTTCGTTAATTTTGCTAAAAATTGTGACAATTGTTAACAATAGTACTGTTTATTTGATTTTAGAGACAAAAAAGCATTGTTGACTATTTTGATTTTATTTTTCTGGCTAAAGTTTTGGCTACGTATTTCATAATTCAGCCTTTTTCATATAAAATTGTCCGAAATAAGCTTTTTATTCCATTCTGATTAAATTTGCCGGAAGAACACACCGCAAAACTAACTAACACAATCTTTGTAAACAACAAAGGGAGCAAGTCTTACTTCAAATTCAATTGAGAGTAGTCTAGAATCAAAATTTTGCCGTTTTTCGCAGACTTTACTCCATGATTATCAAAAACGCAGCATCTATTTTTAATCTTTTAACTAACAAATTACACATATCTAAAGAATTCGAAACAATTGAGTGTTCTAAAGGGATGAACAGCAATAGCGGGGCTGCTTTTGGTCCAATCTTGGACTGTTACGATCGAAAAAATAATTCGGATTGTAATCAGTCGGTCTTTTTTTCTACAAAAAAATCGAGTTTTTTATAATAATTAAAGATCAGAACAATTCACACAACAGCTCACTGTTCATAGGTCGAAATGGCGTCATAAACAGCTCCAATTTATTGTATCTTTTTTCTGTACTAAAAAAATGTTGGTTGTTTTGACTTTAAAATATGTTTTATTTTAATTAAACAGTGGCTTTTTGAAATTTGCCACTATTTTTCTCTTAATTTGGTTAGCTTCTGGCTTAGTGTCAGCAAAGAAAGAATGATTCTTCTTCCTCCTCTTCCTCTGTTGAATTAAATTTAAGTTTTTTTAAATTATTGGCGCTCAAAATAAGGCACAATTGAGCATATAAAAGTCTTGAAAGGCATAGATTATGGTTTCAACGGCTTCGACATCCCTTTCTCGAAGAATTTATTTGTTTTTTTTTACAATTTCCTTTAACTGTCGTTTTTACTTTGTCTTCGTAGTCGTTTGAAATTATCTGGATAATGAACGTACTCATTGGCGTCTTAGGAAGGAATGAAGGAACTTGTATTCTGATTTAAGTAGATAGCTTATGGCTTTCATGACTTCGAAAACAATTGTTTTGAAAAAGAAAAAAAATTCTTTTTAACATTGTTTAACGTCGCTCTTTTTCTCTATTTCTTTGCTAGTCTCGTTAATTACCGGTCACATATAACATATTTGTTGTCGAGGGAAGGTGCAAGTCACAAAATCTAATATATTTTTTAAAGAATTCATTATGAATTTACTGTTTTGGACACGGGTTTTTCGCACAAAATGTAAAGTAGTTTTTCTTTTCTCTCTATATTTAACGTTCTTTTGTAGACGTAAGACATATTTTGGCTCCCTACAGGTCTCAAGCGCTTCCTTTGGACGAATAGATGAACCTATTTTATTTTTTCATTTGGTAGCTAGTGGCTTTCATAACTTTGAAAATAAAAGGTTTTCGAAAGAAAAAGCTTTAATAAACTTTGCCCTTTTCCTTCTTTTTGGTTTGCGTTTAACCTCTTCTCATTAATTAGAAGGCCTATAAAACTTTCTTGGCGATTGAGGAAGGCTCAATTGAATATATTTTTAGGCGCCAAAAATGACTTTACGGCTGCGACAGCGTTTTCTCGCAAGTTTCAATTGAATTTTTTGTTGTCTCTTTCTGTTGTTCTTTCTGTAAACAAAAACATATTGATGACAAATCTTAAGGCACTCCTATAGAGGCGCATGTAATCATAAATATAATGGATCTTTTCCATTGCCATCGAATGGTTCTCCTTTGAAATTAAAGTTTTTAAAAAACAAAAGCCAATTTTTTGTCTTTGCTGTTTTTTGTTCCTTTCGTCTCTGTGATACCTTGTCTCGTTAACTACAGGTCTAATATGACATCATTCTTGTCAAGGGTAGGTGCAAGTGAACGAAATCTATTCTTTTATAGAGAATTCGTTTTGAATTTACTGGCTTCGACAGGGATTTACTGGCTTCGCACAAAAAGTAAACTAATTTTTGATTTTTGTCTATATTTAAGGTTCTTTTTCTAGACATAAAACATAATCTGAAAAAATAAACGGATCAAGGGCTTCTCATGGTCAAATAGATGAACCTATTTTATTAGTCCATTCTCTAGCTGATGGTTTTCATGAATTTGAAAATAATTGTTTTCGAAAAAAAAACAAGTAATAATTAATTTTGCCCTTTTTCTTTTTTTGTTCTACTTGTTACCTATTCTCACTAATGAGACCCCGCTATACCACATTTTGGTGTTTGCGGAGGGCTCGATTGAACTCTTTTTGGGGGGCACTGCTATAGATGCCTATGTCATCATAAGCATATGGGATGTTTCCACTTGCCATTTAAAGGTTTTCCTTACGTTGAAATTAATAGTTTTTAGAAATAAAGCAATTTTTTAATCTTTGCTGTTTTTGTTTTTTTTGTCTAAAGGTTACCGAGCGTTTTTATAGAGTGATACCATATCTTTTCTAGAAATGTACCAGTAATTTTGTTAAGTTTCAATTTTATCCGACGCTATTTTGAGCTTCTGTAAGTTTTTTTTTAATAATGGACATAAAAATTTGGATTTGATTAATGTTTGTTGTTTTTGTTGATTGCTTTTGTTGTTCGTCTTGACTCGTTTTCCTAATATTGGCTGATCTCATCAATATAATGCGGCATTTTTGCTCCACTGAGTTATTTGCATTGGAGGCGATTTTTGTTCACGCCCATTTTTTGGAAAATTATTTGAATTTTTGGGGTTTTCTATCTGTTCTTATTTGGTAGACATTTATGCCAAAAATGTGGTTGAGCGGGGTCGGAATTTGATGTGCGAACGCACATTATCGAGCCTCCTTGCTTATTATATAACCAATAAACATTTCAGTTCAACTGTTTTTCTGTCATGTGACTTTTTTTCTAACCAAATATTCCATTATTTTCTTCCTTACTAGATATGGCGAACTTTTGGAAGGTTTCTGTATCTTTTAAATTGCCCTGAAATATTTCCTGCGACACACATTCGCGATTGATGTTCCGTGAATATTTCTGCATTGGTTATTCTCGCAGGTACTGACCTACCTGAACAGTTGTCTAAACCCGATACTCTACAGTGGGTTCACAAAGAAGTTCATGCTCATCAAAGACCTCTCTTCCAACAACAACGCTATCAATATCCAGCTCAATAACCACCATCAGAATGGCATTGGCGATGTGCAGGCAGCTAGCATCAGTTTGAAGGCTCCATACGTTCCAGCTAACACTACTACAACATTCGAGCTAAGTTCTTGCAGAGACAAAATCAGCACACAAGAAGTATGACACACTCTGTCCAATATTAGATCATCCAATTTATGCCAAATTATCATATTTCAATCTATTTGTTTTTCTTTTAGTAATAGTTATTTACTTTCAAATATTTAGTTATTACGCCAGTTCTGATATGTGATCTGTTCGGCCTAAACCACGTGTAGACAAAATTTTTCATGTTTCTCTGAAACGTTTGAACAAATCAAAGCGTGTTGTTAAACTGATTAATTAAAGCTGCGTTTAGGTAGCTTTAGAAAATGTATAGAAGAGATATCTAAAACTATTTATTAATACAAATGGGAATACAAACATCAATTAAAAATGCGATCATAATCCAACGGCGGGGGTCCTGTTGCGTCACACGTACCGATTAGTTTGATCTAATGTGCAGTTGTAATTAAATGCATATGAAGTCCCATTGGACGATGAGGGCGGGCATGCCCTTATGACTATACCAAATAGTCTTTTTGATCCTTTTAACTAGGGTAAAAATAATCGGTGAGCTTTGGATATTTTGGAAAAATGGGTGTTTTGATCCACTCACTGTTTTGCAACTCTGATTGGATTATGGCCATTTTCATCCATATTTCTCAATTTAAATAGGAATTCACCTGCAAAACAATAGTCTGAAGAAGGAATTTTAATGGGCAGAATAAATTCCAAATATTGCTGGAATATATCTACCTGGAATCCATTTAAAGGTCCTCTAGAACTCATTCGAGCTAAATATGAACAACTTAAATACCTCTTTCCGATTTCTGGATGTTGTGAAATATGATGAGATAATTTTCTTCTGCAGAAGCTATGTATAAATATCCATATTATGCTCCAGCCGAAATGATGATCATTGTTGTTGTTTATTTGAAAATATCAATTCAATGTGCTTTTAATTGCTAGAAGGAACTAACTAATTGATGTAGTTCTGAACTTTGCCAAATATATTTTGAAACAGTTTAGTTGCTGCAGTTTTTTTACCTATTATTTCTGTTAGTGTGTGTTTAAATGTCGTTCGCATTTTGTGAACAAATAATTCTGTTAAAAAATACATTTTTTGTATTCTTTGAACACTTGATTTGAAGTGTTATTGCTTTCGACTATTCCCCTCTAAAGACTCATCCTGGTTAAATCAAGTTGAGTCGACCAATCATCGAAGAACCAATGACTGAAAAAAGAAACGCGGAGAGATTTGAGGGAATTATTGGGGAAGAATTGAAGTCATAGTTCAAGATCGTTCAAGTTTAGGCAAATTCGCTTGAAATAGAGGAAATTGCACTATCCAGATATAAATGAGGTTGTACTAGAAGTTCAATTTAATGTTTAATGAATGCTGAGTCCCCCCTTCAATGTGGCATTAGATTATTTAGAATACTTTTATCATTTGTGCTTCTTCAATTTTAATTCTGCTATTAAATATATGTCTAGCAATTTATTTTTATACAATAAGTTTTTGTACGTACCCGGGCCTTGGTCTCATAGCATATCAGTACTGAAACATTGTTTTCCAATTGTATATCTGACCAGAAAAAAAAACAGTGCATAACTCATAAAAAGTTTATTCTGTGCAGATCAAACCCCAGTCTATTTTTCAGTCTAAGAAGAAAAAAAATCAGAAACAGTTTCTGAAATTTAATATTATCAGGCTATAAAATGCCATGTCCAGAATTCTTGAAATAGACAAAATCATAATGAGAATTTACTGATTCAGTGCTGAATTTTACTTCGGGTTAACTCCGGGTACAATTAGTTAGCAAATAGCAGCTATCAGCGAGTACATACACTCGCCCTAGTATCCTTTCTCGGCCAGACTGGACTGCTCATCAACGTGCAATATTGACAGAAGTGAGTGAAAGCCTTACTGGTAAAGGATTGCATAGCAATCTTTTGGGTTTCTTATTGCAGTGATGTTTTTTCTATATTTAGGTTGCGTAATTTTCAGTTCTAATCCAATCATCAATTCGGCAGAAAATATGTAACTAATAAAATTTTATTTATCAGTTTGACCAGTATACCAACGGTAGTCACCAACGCACTTTTGATTCTGAAGAAAATAGTTTTCCAAACTCTCTCGTGAGCTCGTGCCGTTTTTTCTCCAAATCGAACAATTCTACAAGTATTAAGTAAATCTTTTCGTGTAAAACTAGTTGAATACTTTTGTTTTTCTAGCAAGATCTTTGTCTTTTTGTTCTAACGCCCTCCCTTCAAATGTTCATTCTGTTACGGAGATGTTCCAGACTTTGGCCTGGATCAATCAACGACAGATTGAGGACCAGTTAATAGTAACAAATATATTCTCAGCGTTTATCAGAAAAAAAATTAAAACGGGTGAATAGGTGAAGTACGAGAACAATTTCCTCTGGTTCATGAAATTTAATCAAATTCTTTGAAGAAAAGAAATCGGAATCCAGCAAAGAAGAAAACGATCAACATATGATGAGAACTCGATTTTTTGACAATTTACGCAAAAAGGAGAAAAAATTAGCTGATTTTGTTTTGTTAAGACGCGTAAAAAATGAACTGAATCACTTTGTAGCTCATCAACGTGAATATATCTCTTTTAATTGAAACTTACAGTAATCTAAAACGTGTTTAAATTGCAGTAAAGAATTAAAAATTTATTATTATAGTCCTTTTGATTGTTTATTTGTTTTCAAAAAATTTGTTATGCATGATTGTGCAATTTGTTTATTTTTTTATTCCCACCCAACTATGTTAAACTTTTTGTTCAAAATTTATTGACTCGTTTCTGGAAAAAAAACGAGAAAATCAATATCTTGCGAGATGCTGCAGTACTGCCAGATTTTGTAAGAATTCTGCAATTTTTAGCAAGATCGCCTCCCTATGACAATCAATTACTCATTCTTTATCTGAGCCAAAGGGGACAAAAGACAATATTGTTAAATCATTTTCAGCAAAATAATAAGGAGTGACTGCTCCCTGAAGCGGAAAATTTATAAACCAAAATCTACAGGAAAACTCTAAAAATGTTGTTAGTGAACTATTATAGGACCGGCTTTGAATAACACAAAAGGCATGAGCTGTCTTTAATTGAGCTCAAAGCCAGAAATAGCATTTTTAAAGTTTATTTTTTAAAAATGTAAACTTACTCATGCATCCAAATATCTGTGTACAGAAAACGAGGAGCGCTTGTCCAATATGAAACGCATATACTTCAGGAATGTTTTTGGCAGTCCCTTGAGTGTATATGAAAATCAGTTCCAGTTAAAAATGAGACACTTTTTAGAATGCAAAAACTCTCAAAAGAAGATTAATTTCAAAACAAAACTAAGCTGGTCTAATTGAAGCTACATGACGGTTTCTTTCAATTCATGCTAAAATACTAGCTGAAGCAATTGCCAATCGAAAAATTACTTAGTTAATATAGTTGAAACTAGAGTAAAAAATATTCCCAAAATGTTCTCGCAATTCAATTTTTGTCTCTATGTTATTTATTGTTCCGACCCCACTTGTCGGGGGGGGGGGGAGGAACTATATACTCAAATGGGTTTTTTTTGTTCAGTCAATTTTGGCCGATCGATATATTCATCGCAGACAAATGTGAGTGTTAAGTGGTATCATTAAAAAGCTGGAATTCAAAATTAACAAGAGTTTTTTGATATTCGGTTTTTTTCGAGGAGTTATCGAGGATTGAAGTTTTGTGTGAACACGGGATATTTGTTCACTTTTAATGTGACTTTTCTTCAAATTAAGATATTTTCTATAAAAATAGTATTTCAAATTCAAATTTCCTGCCAAAAAATGAATCAATTTTTTTTCCTAATAGACTAAAGGCGATAAAAAGACTATTTCTGGTCTAGGGAAATTCAAAATCAAAAAGAAAATTCGAAATCTATTTGAGAGCTCTTTTTTTGTAAAATCTTTCTACTTTTTTTTCTTTTATAAGTCACCTAGAGACAAGTCACTTTTCATATCGAGGTGCCGTTGATGAAGAAAATTTTTTACAATCAAATGAAGCCCAATCAACAAAAAATATCGTTTTCAAGGAATTGATCATGTTTTTTTATTATTCGACTCTGAGTTTTCGTAATTTTAAATGAAATTTTGAATTTCTTTTCGAGATTTTTGTAATTTTTGGAGCCTTATGGCATGGACTCATTGACTAACAGTGCAATATGTTCCATAATCAGATTTAAGTGAGCATATCTAGTGCTTTGAGTGGACAGCTAATGGCTGTTAAGACTTTAAATTAATTTTTCGAAATTTTTTTCGAGCATTAACCAATCAAAAACTTATTATCGTGAACTGAAAGTCAGTCTCTGTGATGACAGCACCCTCATCCGTTCTACTGTAACCAAAATCGATCAAGCTGGCAATTTTTATCTTCTAACTTTTAGTAATATGACCTCAATGACACAAGATTTCATAAAGTTTAAAAAAATTTTTTTGGATATTTCCGTATTATTGGTTACTTTTGAAATTTTATCACATTGTCCTAAAATTGACAGCTCCTATTGGCTTCAAGAAGACGTTCAGAGGATCAAAGATAAATTTTTCAGAGAAAAGCTAATGGTTTAAATGGCTTCGAATTTTTCTTCTCGCACTTTTCTACTGAATTTTGGTTTTCGGTTTCTACTGAATTTAAGTTTTTGTTGTTGTTTTCATATTCTTCAGACGTATTGTGATCTCTTGTTGATTTTTTATGCTTGAGAAACATTTTTTTCTGCCATCGTGTTATTTTTGAGGGTAGCTATTGATCTCCGCTAAAAGCTTTTGAGTTTAATGGCTATTAAGACTTTAAAAGTTTTTCGAACTTTTTTTTGAACATTAACCGCTCCTAAACTATTTTCGTGAACTGTTAGTCGGTCTTAGTACTTACAGGATCTTTTTTTCTAATCCATCCAACGATAATATGTTCAGCGGTTCTATCCTCTACTTATCAGTTTTAAAACTTCAATAACACTAGTTTTCATATTTTTTTTTAAATTTCCGGGTACTTTTTCTTATTTTTGGATCTTTTTGAAGTCTTATCACACTATCCTAGTACTGATAGTTCCCATTGGTTTAGAGAAGACGTTCAACGGATCGTAAATAAGGTTTTCAGAGAACTTATGATTTATATTGCTTCGACACTTTCCTCTGGCACTTTTCTACTGAATTTTTGGTTGCTACCTGGCTTTGTTGTTGTTTTCGTCTTCAATAATTTGTTGTAAGGTCTTATTGACCAAGTATGAATCGCCAACAAACCTGTTGTCCCATGGTGGCATAATTTAGTGTATTTAGTGAATTCCGTTGAAAGCTAATGAAATAAATAGCGTTGAAACTACAACTTTTTTCAAAAACTTTGTGGTTCTAATGTATTTGTTCATATTTGAATAATTAAAATTATATTAATAAAAAAAAGATGAATCCCATTGCTGTTAAAAATTATTTGAACATAGGAAAGTTTTCAGTGAAAAGTTCATTTTTCTATGCCTTCGAAACTTTTCTCGCTCAATTTTTTTCCTGAAATTGCTGTTTTTGCCTGTTTTTGTTCTTTAGGTAGCCGGAAATTGCTGAAAAGTCTCTTTGGCTTGTACTTGAGGATTGAATTAATGATTTTACCCGTATCAGCTGGTCAGTTTATAGCCTTTAGTCATAATGTTTATGATATACGTTTTCTAATATTTTTCAAACTTTTCAGTTTTTGCTGTTCTTTTGGTCAAATTGTAACATATTTTAATCAATGAGAGGTCACATCCAATTTCTTGTATTCCAAAAAGTAACATATCTACTGATATTATTTGTCACCGATGCTGTGTTTGTTAGACAATATTGGTTTTTATAAACCATTTTTGAGTGGTCAATTTTTGCGCTTCTTTTTTTTCTTTCAGAACAATCGCGTTGTAGCAGATTTCAATGGTTTACAAATGTGGCCCAAATAAATTTATTTAACCTCTCAGTATAATTCCTGAAACTGAAATAGTAGAAATAAGAATTGAATTAAAAGACTTAATATTCAGATAATAGCTAATGACTTTAATGGTAGCAATAGTTTGTGTTTTCGTAAATCGTTTCTAATTTTTTAGGTTTTTCTTTAGTTCGTTTCTAAGGCTTAAACTACCCGAAGACAAGGCCTTTTGGTTTTGTATTGTTTTTTAGTAATTTATCAGGGACTATTTAGTTAAAGCTAATGATTTTTAAGTTTTATTGACCAAATATGAATGGCCAACAAACTTGTTGCCCATGGAGGAATAATTTAGTGTATTTAGTGGATTCCGTTGAAAGCTAATGAAATTAATGGCGTTGATACTACAAGTTTTCTCAAAAATTTTGTGGTTCTAATTTATTTGTTCATATTTGGTTAATTGAAACTATATTGATAAAAAAGATGAATCCCATTGCTGTTAAAAAATTAATTGAACATAGGAAAGTTTTTAGTGAAAAGTTCATTTTTCTCTGCCTTCGAAATTTTGTCGCTCAATTTTTTCTTGAAATTGCTGTTTTTGCCTGTTTTTGTTCTTTGGTTAGTCGGATATTGCTGACAAGTCTCTTTGGCTTGTACTTGAGGATTGAATTATTTATGTTACCCGTATCAGACGGTCAGTTTGTACCCTTTAGTCTTAAAGTTTGTAATATTTATTTTCTAATATTTTTTCAAACTTTTCAGTTTTTGCTGTTCTTTTCGTCGAATTGTAAATTATTTTCATCAATGAGGGGTCAACATTGTAATCCAAAAAATAACATATCTACTGATATTATTTTTCACCGATGCTGTGTTTGTTAGACAATATGGGTTTTTTATAAACCTTTTTTGAGTGGTCACTTTTTGCGCTTCTTTTTTTCTTTCAGAACAATCGCGTTGTAGCAGATTTCAATGGTTTACAAATGTGGCTCAAATAAATTTATTTCATCTCTCAGTATAATTCCTGCAGCTGAATTAGTAGAAATATGAATTGAATTAAAAAATATTAATATTTAGATAATAGCTAAAGACTTTAATGGTAGTAGTAGTTTGTGTTTTCGCAAATCGTTTCTAATTTTTTAGGTTTTTCTTCAGTTCGTTTCTAAGGCTTAATCTACCCAAAGACAAGGCTTTTTGGTTTTGTAGTGTTTTTAGTAATTTATCAGGGACTATTTAGTTAAAGCTAATGATTTTTAAGACTTTTGAAATTTCTTGGTTTAGTTAATGTTGATTAATTTCACCTCATTGATCGTTCTCTTTGTTGACTTGTAACATAACCTCATTAAGAAAACCTTCCGCCCGCCGTATAGTTAGGAGAAATTAAATTTGAGTAGTTAAGGTTTTATCTGACTGCATTTCGAGGTTGTTACTATGCGCTTTTAAATTTAGATATTCAGTTTTTGCCGTGAAGTTTTTGTTTTGCTAACTTTTTTGGTTGTTTTTTTGTCTTGTAGTCTCTTTAAGACCAGATCTCATTGGCGCGGTAATATGGCATGGCATTATGTAATTCAATTAGTAGATAGGTTATGTAACGATTGTTTTAAACCCAAACATCTATTTTTGTTATTTCTTCATTTGGTTGACAATTAAGTCAAAAATGTAGATGAGCTCGGGTCGGAACATCATTTGCGAACGCAAATAAACAAGCTTCCTGTTTTAACCTTCACGTGTAAAAATTGACAGGCATATTTTTTGCAATACGAAAATAAAAAGCCCTTACAAAATGTACTTGGGAATTTTGATTTTCTCGTTATGCTGTATTGTAAAGATTCTCGATTTTCTTGACGTCAAACATTTGGGGTATTATTGTTGGATCTTAAATGCTTTTTTATGATAAAAAACTAAACTTTTATCATAAATATGATTTGAATTGGCTCCTCTAAAGGGAAAAAACTGGTGAACAATTCTTTGATCAGTAACCTCTAGCTTTATGTAATCTACTAATTTTCACATTTTGACTTTTGGATCAATTATCTGACATCGCTTTAAAAGATGCCTCACTCTCTCACCCCAAAGCGAAATCCATAATTCAGAAAAAAATTATAACAAGAAAACCAAATATACCAAATAGAGAAAAATCATCAGAGTAACTAAACAAGTAAAAATAATAAATTCTAACATACGAACAGATGTGTATAGCTGTGACATTAATTTTTTCAATTGCTCTTCAATTGACAGAATTTAAACTGAGCAAAACAATTGGTTGAGAACAATGAAATTAAGCTAATATATCACGTAAAATGAAACCACTTTATCAATTAAACTTTAATTTTGCCGCGAAACAAACGGTCAGACAGTGATTACAGATTATATCCTATTGAATCAAATCGAAAACTACTGTCAAGCGAGTAACATTATCTTTTCAGGTTCTAGCTTGCCCAATCTTGGTTCGATTTCAAAAAGACTTTGTATTGTTCATTGAGATAAAAAAAAGTGTGCAAAACAATTAAGCATTTGGCTCTTGGCAGGCAGTTGACCTATTAAAATCATAAAGAACGTAGTAACAAATGACCTACCGACCAGACACAACTTACATCGATGAAGTCAATGAATCAGGAATAAATCAATTAAAAATAGCGATAAAATTGATGAACTCAAGACAAGACCATCAATTTTTTCAGGTAACAACCGTTTCTGATAGTTAAAAAAAGTATATGACTTTATATACGCCAGAGTAACCAACCAGGAGAAAAAATGAAAGTAACTATTTTTCCCTTCAAGGAAGAAGTGTTAAAAGAATGAGAACCAATCAAAAAACGTTATATAGTCGTCTGCACTGTGAGTCTTTTGATAACTGTTAGAATATCGATCAAACTATACTCTTAAACTTAGTGAGAATTAGAAAAAAAATTAACTTACCAGATTAGAATGAAAAAAGCAAATTGATTTTGATCCGAGAATTTATATAAATGAATCGTCAAGAATTGGTGCTTAAAATCAATATTCGGTTCAAATTGGTGAATCTAGATAACTAATATTAGAGTGAGATTATTTGATGTAAAATCTTCCCAGCATGAAATGAGAACAATTCTTAGAAAAAAGGAAGTGCATACCATCTATGGTACCCCCTGCGACTGATTTCTGGGAAATTTGCAGAAGCAAACCATATTGGGTAACCCTTGCGACCCCCACTGTATATCATGGTGCTAAGATCAGTTTTGTATTTTCACTTTCTCGCACTGATAATGGGTATATATATACAGCTGATTGTTGAGCCTCTTTTCATCCCCAATATCAAATCACCATCTTAAACTAATAATCAGATCTCTCCTTTAAATCTCTAAATTCTACTGTAACTTATCATTCTTGTTATTCTCTCATTTTGAGAATTAAATTTTTCTACTTAGTTAAAAACGCTTTTTATTCCGCATGCAAAAACCCATAACCCAACAGGTTATGGGCCGAGCAATTGTCTAAGTCGTAAAACTAATTTCTAAAACAAAACTAATTTGTTGTTGACACTCATAATCCTTTTCTGCTTAGTACATTTTTTTTTTCACAACTGTTTTGCCAGCTCAAACTACGATGGATCAACAGACAGTGAAGCTGCTGACCTACACACCAAAGGCACAGGAATTTCCAATCTGGAGCACATGATTTGTGGCATTGATGCAGACGAAGAGATTCTACAAATCACTACTTGGGACAGAGGAGCAACCAAATGAGCTCGCACCACTAGCCAATGGGGCAAGCAATGATAAAAAGAAGAACCACAAGGTGCTGAAGTATGCATATGAGAAGGAAGTTGCAGACATCAAGGAGAAACGAAACAATGTGTGGTGCCATCTGGCACTGACTCTAGATGCAACAATCCTCATGGTGATGAGACATGACTGTGTGGGAGATGACGGCATCGCAGATGGAGCAAAGGCTTGGAAGCTTTTGCAAGAGAGATTTCAGAGTGAGGAGACGCCAACAGTGGTGATTTTGGCGGCACAGCTTGCTCGACTGCTGCTCGAGGATGCTGAGGATTTGGATAGCTTCTTCATCAGAGGACAGGAGTTGCTCACAAGGCTACAAGAAGCAGGGGAATTAGTCTCAGAGACCCTCTTCAACGCCTTGGTCCTCATTAGTCTGCCAATGAGGTAAGAAAGTTTTATAATACAGGAAAGCTTTAAACCGGCAACGAACTTCACAGATTTGAGAAAAAGGCTGCAGAACATCCATGAGAGCACAAAACAGAGGCAGAAGAGACCAAGCGGTTCAGTGGCACTTGCAGTGAAGAGTGACTTCAAGAAGAGACCCAAGAAAGGAAACTGCTTTGTGTGGGATCCCCGGACTGCAGGAGGAAAGAGACAGCACAACTCAGCAAGTGCGGTGAGAAAGGTCACCTAGACAGGGCATGCAAGAGACAAAAATATGGAGGCAAACATGAGTCAGTGGCAATGGGTCCAACGTTGGCTTCACCAGACGAGGAATACTGGGCAGCTCTTACCCAGTGGAAAAAAGCAGGCGTGCTGGTGGAGAATAGTTGTACAGATCACATAGTGACGAACATAGATGCGTTCCTGGACTTTGTGCCCATTCAATCAGTGGTCAGAATCCCAACGGATAGGCTTCCAGAGTGGTGGGCAGAGGTTTTGTGAGGATCAGCATACTCTCAAATAAAGGGGAACTCCAATGCGAGCTCAGGAATATTTTGTGTGTGCCGGACTATTCTTCAAACCTCTTATCAGTCTCAAGATGCACGGAGTGGAGACATAACTTCACTTTCGAGAAAGCAAATAGCTGCATGAAACTCCAGAAGGGAACTCGGGTAGAAGGGAAACTAACACAAGAAAATAATTTGTTTTACTTACCCTGCAGCGTTCTAGAATTCAAGATGAGTTCCAACAGCGTGAAACTTGACAGTGCAAGGAAGTGGCAGAGACTATTGGGTCATTTGAATCAAGCGGATGTGGTCAGTAATTCACGATAGACAGTAGGGGAACTCGATGATGTATGTAATGTGTGCGCATTGGCCAAGATCACAAAGACTCCAGTACCAAGAGTAGCAGAGACCCAAGCAGAAGAGAGGGTGTTCACAGACAAGATAGGACCTTTCAGAGTAGAGTCACTGTCAGGGTTCCGGTTCTGCATTGTGTTTGCAGACCAGTACACGAAGTTTGTGTTTGTGGACTTCCTTAAGGCAAAGAGTGAAGCACTGGCCAGCATGAAGAAGTTTGCTCTCAGTGTGGGGACGCCCAAGAAGCTGAGACAAGAAAATGCGAAGGAGTTTCTCTCAGAGCAGTTCAAGATGTACTGTTTAGATGCAGGCATTATACAGGAGAAGACCATACCAGAGACGCCACAACATAATGGGATACCTGAGAGGTGCAACAGGACATTGCTGAAGATGGCAAGATGCTTGCTCATTGACTCGGGTCCTGCCAAGATGATGTTGGGAGCAACAATTCTCCATTCAGCAAGGATCAGGAACTTGGTTGTGAGACGAGAAGAAAAATGCCCAGCAGGGCTGATGTGAGGTATAAAACCTAAGCTTTCAATTAGTAAGCTATCTATTTCTGGTTGCACAGTCTTCATGAGGAAGCGGGACAGAGATGTCAGCAAACTTGAACCCAGGCACTGGAAGGAAAGTTGGTGGGTTACACTGAGGAGACAACGGATGGTGTACGTAAGAGGTGTACGTACCCAACACACGCAACGTTGTGGCAGTTCGAAATGTAATTGTCAAGGAGTCCGAAGTCGGCTCAATCCCTGACAGCACAGAGACGCCCGACCTTCTAGATGAGGGGTCACAGCAACTGGGGATCTGGCACCCAGATGATGGTCATCAGAAAAAAAGGCAACAGAAAGGAGCCGGGCGCATCTACTGCAATAAAGGAGGAGAGGCATTACGCAGAGAGCGCGAACACTCAAGTAACGACACTGAAACGAAATGCCTCAGATGTTGAGGAAGCAGCGCTGGATGAATAATCTACTGCTACAAAAGGGAGACTCGGAGTCACTGGAAGACAGTGAAGCGGAGGACATCTCACAGACAGCTGGCTTCTTTGAAGAGGCACTGGAGCAAGCGGACATGGCAGAGCCCAGACGAAGGACACGAGCAAGGAATGTTCCGCAATTTTCTGGAGAAGTGAGGACCCATCCTGCTGTGACCGAGGGTGACTATTTGGAACTCAAAACAGTCTACAAAGCCAAGCAAGGTGACGATTGGGACCAGTGGCACCGGGCAATGAAGGACGAGGTCAAGGCACTCCAAGACAACAAGACTTGGAACCTAGTGAGACCACCCACAGACAGGGACGTCATACCGGGCAAATGGGTACACAAAGTGAAATTGGGACCCAGTGGTCAAGTGGACAAATACAAAGCGCGCTATGTAGCGAATGGCTTCAAACAAGAAGAAGGACTGGACTACGTTGAGACTTTTGCGCCTACCTGCAAGCCAGAGACATTCAGGATTCTATTTCAGCTATCAGCGAAGCAGGGCCATGTGATGCACCAATTTGATGTCAAGACTGCTTTCCTGCACTCACCAATCGAGGAAGAAGTGTATCTGGAACAGTCACAGGAGTTTGTAAAACGCGGATCAGATCGGGAGAAGTTAGTATGTCGACTAAATAAATCAATTTATGGTTTGAAACAGGCAGTTAACAATTGGTTTAAGGAACTGGCAAACTTCCTTCGGAGACAGGGGTTCACCAGAAGCAGGAATGACCATTGCTTGTTCGCAAGAGCAGAGACAGAGGGTCACACTTTCATCTTGGTCTGGGTTGACGACATCATAGTGGCATCAAGAAGCATGACAGTGATCTCCGATGTCAAAAAGACACTCAAGGCAACATTTCACTTGGAAGACAGAGGGAGATTACACTGGTTTCTGGCTCTAAGAATCAGACGAGAAGCAGGCAAAGTCACAGTCGACCAAGATCGCTACATAGAAACAATGCCTGAGCGGTTTCAAATGGATCAATGCAAACCCTCAATAACTCCAGCTGATTTGAATTTGAAACTTCAGACAGCAGAGAACGGAGACAAAGAGGATCTACAGAAGCTTGGTTGGATAACTTCCGTGTCTGGCCAAACAGACGAGGCCAGACATTAGGTTCACAGTCAACATTCTGCCCAGACACATGAATGCACGTACCAATCAACACTGGATGTGCGGAAAAAGACTTCTGTGATATCTTTAAGGTTGAAAAGGTTTAAAACTTACTTACAAAAAAGAAACTTGTTATGATTTAGTGGGGGAAAGTGATGCAGACTGGTCTGGTGACTTGAACGACAGAAAATCAACGACGGGTTACTACTTCAAGCTCAACAGACGTGGCGCAGCACTCGGCTGGGTGTCAAAAAGCCGTTGCTCTTTCTTCATCAGAAGCAGAATATCAGAGCATGGCAGCAGCAGTTCAAGAAGCATTGTATCTGAAACAGCTTCTAGAGGATTTCTGCATCCAGCAGAAACATCCAATAGCATTTGGAGAGGACAACCAGAGTTGTTCTAAATTGTGCCAAATCCCAGTCATGCACAAGAGGAGCAAGCACATTGAGACATTGATGTAAAATCTTCCCAGCATGTATTGAATGATTATGATACCACCGGAAATGTGAACGAATTTTTAAAAAAAAGTAAGTCCAAACCATCTATGGTACCCCCTGCGACTGATTTCTGGGAAATTTGCAGAAGCAAACCATATGGGGTAACCCTTGCGACACCCACTGTATATCATGGTGCTAAGATTAATTTTGTATTTTGATTTTCTCGCACTGATAATGGGTATATATACAGCTGATTGTTGAGCCTTTTTTCAACCCCAAAATCAAATCACCATCTTGATCTATTATCCAGATCTCTCCTGTAAATCTCTAAATTCTACTGTAAAATATCATTCTCGTTATTCTCTCATTTTGAGAAATAAATTTCTCTACTTTGTTAAAAACGCTTTTTATTCCGCCTGCGAAAACCCATAACCCAACAATAACGTTCACCAACTCAGTTTTACAAAATTGATAAAAAAAAAGCAACGAAAAGGAGGGAAACAAGAAAATTTGTCGAATTTGTTGCAAATAAAAATTTCTGTAATTTATTGGTGGTGAAATTTAATAAAACACGTAACAATACTAAACAGCAGATTGCAATTTTCCTTAAAGACACTAGATAAGAAAGACCAAATTTCTAAAGTATTAAGAATCATTAGCTTTTATCGAAATAATTCTTCATAAAATCACTAAACATTCATGAGACCAATAGCACCTGTTGTTGGTTAGATTAAGCCATAGGAATAGACTACAGAAGCAGAAAAACTCAAGAAATTAATTGAAGCCATTAAAATCATTAGCTATTATCTGAATACTATGTATTCTTCCTTCCATTTTCATTCATACCGCTGCAACTAAAACGATACTGAAAGAATAAATAAATTCATTTGAGCCACAATTGAAAATATTGTAATCTGTTATTACGTGAAAGTGCTAAAAGAAGAGAAAAACAAACACAAGTACACCACTAAAAATTTTATTTGAACGCATATTGTCCACAAAAAAAACGTCAGTTACGAAATGATATCACTGGAGATTTGAATTTTTTGAATACAAAAAGATTGAATTAGACCTCTCAATGATGATAATAAACTACAAGTTGACGAAAAAAAACAACAAAAACTGAAAAACTTGAAAGAATTATTGTATATGTATAATATCATAAACTTTGAGACTATTCGCTATAAAATGAATGCCTCGGTTAATATCAATCCTTAAATACTCAATTACAGATTTTTGAAAACGGTCAACCTTTTACGCTTACCTAAAAATTTTTAAAAGTTGGCAAAAACCGCTAATTCAAAAAAAAATTGAGTGAAAAGTTTCGAAGCCATTAAAAAATTTTGTGTATTGAATTTTGTATCATCTATTAATTTTTCAACAACGTGAGATTCTTCTTTTCATTATGGCTTCAAAATATCAATTCATATGAACAGTTACATTAAAACCACGAAAATTCTGAGAAAACCGGTAGTATCAACGCCATTAAACACAATTGCTTTCAGCGAAAGGCAATAAAAGCGCTCGATGGGAGCATAAGAGTTATGCCTCAATGGAACGAAAAAATTTTTCGTTGTTGAAAAGTCATCGATACGATAAAACATTACAATAAGTCGTTGACTAAGAAAACAACAATAAGTATAGGCAAAAACCAAACATTCACATGAAAATTGCGAGAAGAATGTGTCGAAGCCAATTAAAGTATGGGAATTTCTCTGAAAACTTTATCTTTGATCCATCAAATGCCGTCTCTAAATCAATGGAAACTATCAGTATTATAATTTTGTAAAGAGATTTCAAAGGAAACAAAATTACGAAACAATATCCAAGAATTAGAAAAAAATTATGAAAACCCGTGGCATCAAAGTCAACAAATACGTTTAGTCGTGACTCGATAGAAGAACAAAGATGTTTGTCATGCATGGGTGATCAAAAGGATATCACAATAAGTCTTTTGACTATGAAAACAACAACAAATACAGGCAAAATCCGAAAAATCAGTAGAAAAGTGCTAGAAGAAAGTGTCGAAGCCATTTAAGCCATAAGCTTTTCTCTGAAAACCATATCTATGCTCCATTTAACGTCTTTCCTAAACCAATGGGAGCTATTCAAATTAGAATAAGGTGATAAAATTTCAAAAGAACTCAAAAATACGAAAATCTCCAAAAGTTATAAAAATGTTTTTGAAATCTTGTGGCATCGAAGTCATAAAATCAATAGTTAGAAGATAAAATCGCTAAACAGATTAGTTTTGGTTGCAGTAGAAAGGATGGGGATCCGGTCAGTACTGAGACTCACTTAAATTTTACAAAAATAGGTTTTTGACCGGTTAATGTTTGAAAAAAAATTCGAAAAATTATATATATAGTCTTAAGAGTCCTTAGCTGTCCAATGTCCAATCAAAGCACTGAATAGCTTCATTAATGCTCATTACGAAACCCATCGCACTTTTAGTCAACTATTCTATGCCATTGGGCTCCCAAAATTCAGTAAAACCTCAAAAGGAAGATCAAAATTTCATTAAAAATTACAAAAGCTCAAAGTCGAAGCCATAAAAAACATGTGCGATTCCTTGAAAACGTGTTTTTGTCCATTAGGCGCCTTTTAACTGTGCATCAGTTTTATCATTATTAAAAACATCGATATGAAAAGTGATCAGTCTCTAGGTGATCTAAAAACAAAGAAAGTTTTTTAAAAAAAAGCTCTCAAACAGATTTCGAATTTTTTTATAGTAACCTTTCCTATGAGACCAGAACTAGTCTTTTTGTCACCTTTTGTGTATTAGGAATACGAAATTGATCTTTTTGTGGCGTGAAATGTGATTTTGAATGAAAAAGTTTTAGAGAAAACATCATAATTTAAAGAAAAATTACACTAAAATTGAACGAAATCATACCAAATATGACGTGTTCACACAAAACTTCAATCCTCGATAACTCCTCGAAAAAAAACAACATTCAAAAAAAATTTAATTTCAAATTCTAGGCTGGACGAGCTTTTTAATGATACCACTCACATTTCTCTACGATGAATATATTGATCGGCCAAAATTGACTGAACAAAAAAAACTATTTGAGTATATAGTTCCCTCCCCCATAAGTGGGGTCGGAACAAAAATTCTGTGAACAATGTCTGACGTGAAAGATCCTCAGTAATTAACATTAGCTGCAAACTTAAAACTGAGATGAAATGAAAAACACATTGGAACGTTGATCGGGTTTCATTTGTTTTGTATGCAGAACCCTTTCGATTGTATTGTATGCAGAACCCAGCCTGGAACAAAAAAAAAACAAGAATAAGGGGCAAAAATGATTAAAAAAAATCATGTCAAAATTAAAAACAAATGTATGAACCATCAAACTATTAAACAAATTCGCATATATTTTGCTAGAGTGCAGCAGTGATTAGTCGTGAATGAAACAATTAGAAGACGACCAAAAGACAATAGGGGTAACATTCAAAAATCCGTTAACTTTTTCGAAAACAAAAGATGTCGCAGTCATATCAAATTTTATCTATCGTATTCATACGTCATATAGTTCAAATTTTTCCTACTAGGAAGGCCTAAGTCACTCTTCAGCAATGCATTTCATAAAATTTAAAAACAGAGTGTCAGAGCAATAAAATCCTTCACAGAAGACACAATATGGGTTTTTACTGATCCTTGAGGAGCTGAACATCATGGGGCGTTAAACTTTTTGAAACTGAGTAAAAAAACAACTAGTCGAGCAAAAATCCGGTTAAAATTTGAAAAATTCACCGAAAATTAAATGAGCAACATAATTTGTCAAATTCATAAAAGTTATTATTGGCCATCCATCCGCTGATTTAAACAATAACGTCTATGCACCATTAGAACACACATTTCACTTTAATTGTCAATCGCAACAATTGGGACAAGGAATAATGGTAAAGGAACACAAATTGTGAGAGAGAAAAAATATCTGTCAATTAGAACCGAATTTGTTTTTTTTTTCAAAAACAACTTTTTCACTTGAAGGAGTTTTCAGAAAAATTTCCGCCTTATAACTACTCACTTTGTCGCTTCCGTTTTTTGCCAAGTTTGATAAAATCTAGTACTCAAGTTTCAGTTTACACTGCCATAAAAAATTCGAAAAAATTGAGAACTGATCAAACAGCGCTACAGTTTCTGTCCTTTTATTGTGGGGAAGAACGATGGGACAATTAGTAGCCTCTTTTTCACTTCACCGCTAAAAACAAAACAAGTAACTGTTCAAAATCTTAACATAGTTGTGTCACACAATTTTTCATAAGAAAAAACTAAAAAAGAACAAATTTGACAAAATTGCGTTGAATCTATACAAGTTAACAAAATCATCCAAACTACATTTCCAAATCGTTATCATAGACATTAGAAATTCAGTTGTTCCTCGCTGTATGTTGGGAATTTTACCTGAGCATGTTTTCAACGCAGAGGTTTCGAGTGGCACGGGTAGTATTAGCAGTTTAAGCTTGAAATAACTCTGGTTTTGAGCTAGATTTTATGAAACGAAAGGCAAATGAATCTATCAGGAATTCGACCAAATTGTTTGCAAAATTTTCAAACTAAAAGTTTCAGCAATATTGCGTAGTTTTTTTCTAAAAATTTAGTTGTTCAGGGCACCTTGTGTTATCGTGATATTTTAATTTATGTTAACAAATTTTGATGGAACATATCGTCCCCCTCGTCAGCTAAGTGGGGTTTGAACAAAGAATGAACAGATATTAAATCTATTACGACAAGCATCCAGTTTAACGTTTTTCACGTCCTCTAATTTTTAAAAAAAATAGTTGGCGTTAAAATAATATGATCAAACGCACCTTTTACCAATCCTCCGTGATTTGATGGTCACAATCCTCTTTCTAACGCTTCGGCCAAAACCCTTAAAGCTTATAATCCCTTAATCTCTGCAATCTTGCCAAATTTTTGCACGAGTCTTGCAAGAGTGTTCATAATCAAATAACAAACAACTTTTGTGTATGTCCCTCACAAGATAACTCCGTTAATATACAACTTAATATACATCTTCTTGCAAAGTAGAAATTCTCCCATGATCTCTAAAGATAACCCTAATTATAACAAAAATCTTTCCAGAACTTGTAGGATAACAGTCGGAGTTGAACCAGCCCTTTTGACCAATAAATGGAACAACTTGTATGAATCTTGCAAGTTTTCTCGCAAGTTCCTGCAAGAGAATGCATACAGCTTCCATCTTGCATGATTCTTGCAAGTTTTTCAATTTACTTGCAAGATTCTTGCAAGCTTTTTAATTCATTTGCAAGAAACATTCAAGTTTTTTAATTCCATTACCTGGCTACAGGGGGCCACTGGTCGCGCTGAAAAATGAAGGATAAAACTTATATAGCTGACATTGTTGAAAATTTTCTTCAGTCTAGTTAAAAAACCTACTTTTGAGATTTTCCAGTACGTTCTGGTTGTGTCACCCTCATCCTTTTTTAATGGGGACCGGCAGTGGCAGACTTACATAAAAGTGCTATAAGAGAATTAGCTAGCAGGACAATTAGACCTAACATTGATCGGAATAAATTTTACGACTGCAAATGTTCCTCAATTACCGATAATATCGGTAATAAAAAAATCCGACTGTTGAGATCCCTATACACAATTCGATTGATTTTTAAAAATGAGAGATGAAAGTGGTTGTTTTTGTCGTTAATTAGGTAAATTGAAGTTTAAAAAAAAAGAAGGATCTGGATGTCTCGAGATGTTTCTACTTTTTGTCGGAAAATCATATTTGAATTCAAAACCTTGCAAGATACTTGCAAGATTTCACATACAAATGGTATTTTGGAAAAAAAGTCCATTAAAATCAGTTCTGCCGATCGAAATTCTTGTGAAAACTATTTATTATTTCATTTGATTTTCAGTTAGTTTTAGCTTCGAAAAAAGTTAAAAAATTTAAAAACCTGCTAGATTCTTGCAAGATTATTGCAAGAGTTTGAATCCGAACAAAAAATTTTTCCATGGATTTTGTTTCGTAACTTGTGCAACAAATACCCGGGTCGAGGTTTGGCGGTGAATATTCGTAAGAAATACGGTGACAAGCGTTGAAAAAAAAATTTCACCGCGTATTTCTTACATCTTTTTGCGGTGAATCGCGGTGAATTATTTATTTTCACCGCGTTATCAGTATTCTTACAAAATAGAGTCGTCCCTACACGGGTTCGAACCTCTGACCTCCTGCATGACTTCAACTGCTTATTCCACTTTGCCGACTGTCACTTTCTCCTTTGTTATTTCATGTGATTTTAAATCAGATTGAGAAAACGTTAGAAAGCAAAGGCGGTGAATTTTGGTAAGAAATGCGGTGAATTATGCGGTGAAAAATTTATTTTCAGCGCATTCACCGCAATCACCGCATTTCCTACAAAACTTCACTGCATTCACCGCATTTCTTACAAAAATTTACTCAAAAACCTCGACCCGGGTGAATATTTGCTTCAAAGGCGGTTTCTACAACAATGGTAACCTAATTTATTTTTTTGCTTTAATTACAATCTTGCAAGATTCTTGTAAGAATTGAATCGACCCATCAATAGGGAGGGCTCATCTATGACGTTTACAATTCTCTACGTCAGCAAAAAGACATCAAAACTGACTCTCTTCTATGTATGTCAGCAATCTCAATAAATTTTAAGTAACAAACCGTCTGTTTCGAAAACCAATTTACGGTGAGTGCAACTAAAATTTAAAACCCATTCACTTCTTTCTTCGCAATTACATGATCCCCGAGGATTTCTGATAACAGACAGTAATTAAATATTCCCGGCAATCCCAGAAAAATAAATTCTGAAAGCGTGGCTTTCTTTCCCAAGTCAATTACCAATTACAGTCAATTATTTTTCTTCATAGTCGTAATTGATCACGAAACCGTGAAAAAAGTTTTTGAATTAAAAGAGTGTGCTCATCAATTTAATGGCCTCTGTTTTATGAGTGTATAGAAACAAACAAAAAAAGAGTTTTCAGATTATTACTTGAAATGGCGTCAGAGAATAAAAAAGGTATAAATTAAAATGTCTTACGTTTGATGGTAAGCTTCACATTGTTGAGTTGCGTCTTTTTGAAAATCTCACACGTTTCACTCATCCAAAATTACCAAATTGTGTTGTAACTTAGTCATTTAACATTGTCGTTTAACTCCAACTTTCGACCTGTTTCCTCTTGTGGTAAGGCAAGAGGCTAAATGGTATTTGATTTAATATTTAAGCACAAAAACTAACAGCGCAGTTAAGCCTCATACAGCGAACTAGAAGGAACCCAACAAAATAAATTCTATTTGATATTGTTTTCATTTTCAGTTAAAAATCCATTTTCATTTTCGCAAAACTAGATGTGAAAACATTTAGTTAGCTATCCGGGGTTCTCTGTCACAGTCCCTTCGTCTGCTTTTCATTCATATTTCTTTTATGGTTTGCACGTAATATCAGAAAAATTATTTCAATTCAATTCATTTATATTCAGTATAAGTTTGTTTCATTACTGCCCTAAAGCGTTAAACAGCGTTAAAGGTAACTGGTAAGTCTTCTTGACTGAGTATAGTAACATGCACACATTGAAACGCCAAAAGAACTAAAAATGATTTCACATGAAACCTTTTCTTTTAGCAATTTCAGCACCCAAAAAATGTTGCACTGATATTTGTTGAAATTTTCCAGCTTTTCTCTTAAAAATAAGTAAAGCATTTCTTCATGAAGTCTTTTTTAACCCTGATTGGAATATTTTGGCGTAATTCCGTCGCCTTCTTCTCGTGCACTCTTCAATGATGCTATCAAGTCACAAATCCAGTCCAAAAAAATGAATGCCAACTGCTTGAGGAGCACTGTTTCTTTCACGCAGAGTTTATACTTTTTGTGTTCGCGGGGTCATTGCTTGAAGTGCAAGTACCTCAGTAATAGCGCCTGAATGGGACTTTTTGCGGTGTCTTGTTCTCCGAGCCTCTCGTCTGTTAGTGCAGTGAGGAAAATATCCCCAGGATGAGGTCAGTGACCCAAGACAGGTATTTGCCAGACCAACTTTGGTCGCCGACAGAGGGCTCAAGAGCGACCCAATTCAATTGTCTGAAAAAAATTTGGTCGCGCCTTCCGTCTGGTTAATAGCAATTTATGGTCTGTTTGGGCTGTCAATGGCCATATTTCTCATTAGAGGACTTGATTGAATAACGGATAGAACCAATTTTGTAAAGTAATCTCTTCCGAACGAATGTCGGTCACCACCCTGACCACTATTATGTTCTCATTTTCAGTTATTGCATGCAATTTTTCAGTTAAAGTTCTAGTAACTTAAATACATTAAATCATGGGGGTGAAAAAGATGCCCGCATCCCCCAATACTTTGGAGTCGACATTTTTAATACGAATGATCAGATTTAATTGTTCGACAGTTCTGAAACTTGAAGTTTGTGATACTAAAGCAACACAAAATTTATCAAAATTGTCATAACTTAAATCTAATTTCAGAATGCGTCGCTAGTCAGTTTTTTAAGTTCTTACTTCGAAAATTTTTGAAAGTTTATTAGGACTCTTTGTCCTATTTGATAAGAAGGAGTTTGTTTTAATGAAATGTTAAATTGACTAAATGTGCTCTGAGATATACCAATTTGAGAAATAAATGCTCAAAAATCACTGAAGACGTGCTCTTTTACTGGACGTCTGTTTCTTTACAATTCAAAGAATTTGAGTTGTATTGGGGTGCTGTCCTTTTTTGAGGATCTGTTCACACGTTTTCATAATTTTTGAAGTCAACTTCGAGTAGTGATTTTGGTCACGCCAAAGCAGGTAGTAGAGCAAAAAATTAAGTGGTTTTGCGGCGTAATTTTTTGCTCTAAATTTAAAGGAGAGAGATAAAACGGTGTTTGAACAAAAGATTGCCTTCTCGCTGGATGTTTTTTGTTCACATGCGGCAATTTCACTTTTGATTTTTACTGTTTTTTTCCTTTTTGGGAACGGATTTTTTTCTAAACGGTTTTCCCAATCAATCTACAGTTCATTCTACGCCTATTTTTCTGTATCATATTTCTTTTTCTCGCTACGGTTTTTTCATCACATGCGGCATTTTGACATTGATTTTCTCTTTTGTTTTAGATTTTTTATCTTATTTTTTAGAAATGGTTTTCCCAATTCACTCATAGACCATTCTAGGTCTAGTTGTTTATTTATCAATGAAAATTCTTTGAATTGTACGTCAGGACTTGTCCTGCTATGTTTTTTTTCATTAGAGGACCTGATTGAATAACAGATAAAGCTAATTTTGTGAAGTGATCTCTTCCGACTGAAATTCGGTCTTCAACCTTGAGTTCTATTTCTAGTTAATGCAGGCAATTCTTCAATTAATGTTCCCCATAAGTTAAATGCCTTAATTTATAAGGTTACAAACGATGCCTGAATCCGGCAATAGTTTGGAATCGACTTTTTCAGAACGATTGATCAGATTAAATAGATCGACAGTTCTTGCACTTGATTTTTGTTAATCTAAAGCAACACAATTATTATTGTCTCGCCATAATTTTAGTCGTCATATTTTGAATTTCAAATAATGTGATCTATCGTCTGATATTCAACTTTGGTTTACTTGTTCACCAAATTCTGCAGCTGTTCACCAAATTCGTCCCAATTTAATTCCCTCTCATTTCCTACATTTTGCGAAATGGTTTTTGACAATACATTTATTGCACTGTTTGTTTGTTTGGGCAAAAGATTCCGTGATCCGGTGTCCAATTGGAGACAATTAGTTGGTTTTTTTTCTATCAGGCACTCTTTAATGCATACCCGCCACAATATTTATTGGGAGCTCTAACGCTAGTTTAGGCGTATTTCAGTACTTAAATCGATCTCGTTGTATACCTCTATCTAACATACTGGCAATGAAAGCATCGCAAAATGATGAATATTCATGACATCCCAGATCGCAATTAAGAGACTATTCCCTGAGGTCTCCATAAATTTTTCAGAAAAGTTCACCTTTCAGTTGTTTCCAGGTTAGTGTGCTCAATTGTGATTCTACAACCTCATTATATTTGTGCCGTTCAATTTTTCAAATCTGTTTTGTATATCTTTAAAAAATCTCAATCGAAAGATTTCTTAATACTATGCTGCTGATTCTCCGTCGTTCACAAGGAAGTTCCAGTGTGGGTTTGTCCCAAAACGGTTTTATTCCCAATAGTTCTCGTACTTTGGGTTGCTGACCGCGCCATGTGGTTTTCGAGATTGTGAGTATTGCATTTGAAGAGCGGACGTTGAGCATAGAGCGAGATTTTCCAGCGGTGACCATGTTAGACATCAAAAATACATTCCGCAATTGTGATTCTGATATGTGCTTGTTGTCCAGGCAACACCAGGGAACACAGTGGGTGCAAAGGCTACACGTTTGCCAGGTAGACAAATAGCGTCTCGACGGAGGCTAGAGAGAACGATTGAATTATAGGAAGATAACCAAAATATGGTATTGCAAATTGATGTTGATTATGAACAAAAAATTCAAAGAGAGAAGGAAAGTAAAACATGTGTGATCAACTACCATTTGATGAAGATTTTGTACGGGACAATATGACATTAAACAGTTCGTTACACATGTTCGTTACACAGTCATATCATAATTCACATGTTCGTTACCATACGGCTTCAGTCTCTTGTAAGTCCTCTTTTAATCCTCAAATAATACCATAATTCACATGTTCGTTTCCATACGGCTTCAGTCTCTTGTAAGTCCTCCTATAATCCTCTAAACTTGTTTATCTTTTTTTCAGCAACAAAACACTTGACGCAATAAATGCTTGAGGTTTTCTGTTCTGCACTCCGATTTCGCGGCAGCAAGAAAAACCGAATCAAAAACAGACAGAAAAAACGGAGAAAAAAATGGGTTTATGGCTGCAATTTGGTCAGAATACTTCTTGGACATATATGACTTTTAGAATCTTGATTCAAAATTTAAAATGAATTCTTAGAAATTTTAGTGAGCTAGATCATTTTATAAACCAAGAAAAGTCAAAATTTGATGTAATTTCATTAACAGAAACCTGGTGCAATCAGTATATTTTCCAAAATGCTTACCAATTGAATGGATATGGCCAGTTGTTGAAGAGTGACAGGGAAAAAAAAGAGGAAAAGAGGTAGAGGTGTAGGATTTTTTATCAGGAATGATATCAAATTTCAAATCAAAGCAATAACAAGCAATGAACACGTACAATTTTTAACAGTGGCTTTGCTAGTATATCAAAATGAAAAAGTGCTAACTGTTGATTATTAAACTCCGAATTATTGTATAGATGAGTCTGCAAGTTTTTTGTGGTGATCTCAAATAAAAGTCATTGATCATACAAACAAACAGGATAAGGTTTTGGATTTTTTCTTGTACAGTACTGCAAATAACGAAAAGATCAGAACCGACAAGAGTCACTTCTTGTACGGCAACATGCATTGATATTTTTTTCGCGAATTTTGAAGCCTCCGTAAATGTGAAGGATACAATGATCTCTGGGCACAATGAAGTAGGATTAAGCAGCAAGGAAACAAGAATTGATCGGAAAAATTTTAATTAGGCCCTTGAAAAAGTTTCAAAATAAGGAAATCAGGCTAGATTTAAATTACAGTATTGCAAAAAACTGGGAACGGGAAATAAGCTATGTTTGTCATCCGATTTAGATTTCAGTTTTATGGATCTAACGGTGGTGATAAACGAGAATTTGGATCGTCATGTTCCATTGCATGAGTTCAAAAAGCACACTAACGAAAAATCCAAATTATTTTAAAAGCCTTGGTTGGATAACCAGATTAAAAATCTCAGTTTTTGAAAGCTTGAAGCCTACCAAAAATTGAAGAACGAATAGTCTGCTGAAAATAGAGAAAAATATAATAAACTGCGTAACCGTTTAAAAAACCTAACATTAGAAGCGAAAACAGAATTTTATGACCAAAAAATTGAAGAAAAAGCAAACAAAAATAAAAGTTTAATTTTAATATTAGACGATATTAAGGGCGCAAAAAGAAAAAGAACATTGATGAACTGAATGCTGATGAAATCAATAAGTTTTTTGTTGATATAGGAAAGAAAGTATCGGAAAGTCGTAATTTGCCGTCAGAAATCAGCAGGGTCAGAAGGTTGGCAAACTCCATGTTCTTAACTAACGTCTCAGCCAAAGAAGTTTTCGACATTATCAAGCAAAAGCCCGAAACAAATTCCTATGATCTGGAAACTTTTTCAAATCAACTGATTAAGTTCAATAATCCAAGCGTGTGTGAAATATTGGTAAAAATCAATAATGGTTGCTTTGATGAGGGCCGTTTCCCTAAAACTCTAAAAATGGCCAATGTTATACCACTGTACAAAACTGGCAACAAAAATGAATTCGGTAATTATAGACCAATATCACTGCGCCCAGTTATTTCAAAAGTTGTTGAGAAATGTCTACAAAAATTTGCTGATTTTATTGTCCAAGCACTCAGTATTAAACGAGGCGCAGTTTGAATATCGGGCAAAGAAAAACATTTGATGCTGTGTCGCAGGTTGTTAAAACAATAAGAATTTCATTGTGCTCGAAAGAAAATTACTATGTGTTTTTATTGTGCTGTGAGTCATTAAAATTTGCTCCAAAAATGTTTTGCGTGTGGTTTGAGGGGAAACGTTTATGACATTCTTAATTCACATTTGACCAACAGGCAACAATGTGTTTCAGTTAGCAAGCAGCCATAATCCTTTGAAAGCATTTTTGCGGTGTACCGCAGGGTTCTGTTTTAAAGCCACTTCTGTTTTCGATATATATAAACGATTTGACTGATTTTTGTGCAAACTGTAATGTAACTATGTTTGCTGACGATACTCATATTTACAAAAAAGTGGATGATGGAATTAATGACACAATAGAAAAATTGTCAGTTTCGATGGAATCAAATAAGTAAGCAATAAATGAAGATAAATGCACGGCTATAATTTTTGGTGGTACTAATGAGACACTTGAAATAAAAATTCATGGTTAAAACATCGAATTAACTGATAACATTAAATATTTGGGTGTATACATGTATAGTAAACTGAGGTTCATATCACACATTGAGAAAATAGATAATCGGATTATTTCGTTAACAGCGGCCATCTATCAGTATAAAAACTATTTCAAAAGACACAAACTAGTCCAATTATACAAAATTTACGTTCAACCAGCATTACAGTTCGGAGTTTTATTGTATGGATTGGCCAATAAAAGCGATTGATCTGATTTAAAAATTAGAGTGGCGGCAAAGCAGAATTTTTTTTCTTATTTTCAGCTACGAGATTGCAAAGCATTGACAAACTGCGATGTAAACATAAATTTTTTTATGTGAAAGAGTTTCAAATATATGAACCAATAAAATTACTGTCCAGAGTTCTGCGTCAATAACATCCAAGCAAATTATTAAAAAACTCTTTTTCTGAATTAATTGAGAAGAATATCCAAGTAAAAAAAAGAACTCGTCTTGTCAAAAGACAATTTTTGCGAACGAAGCAAAGAAACAAGTCACTCATACATAGAATAAGACGTATAAATAATGTTTTAACTAAAATGGATGGAAGTATTGTTCAAAAAACTCGGCTCATTTAATGCACCGGATTTAACAGACCTCTCACCTTGTTTTAGAAACTCATTTATTATAGATAACAAATTTTTTTAAAACTTTTTTGGCAAGGAAAAACGTTCTAGGGCTAATGCTTTCACTTGAATGCTCACCGAGATGCAATTTTTTGTAAAAGTGATCTTCTTATAGATATTTTCTAAAGGTTTATTAAAAACGGGTTTAAGCAGTATAAAATGTAATTTAAGAGGGTTTGAATTATCAAATAACTAGAAATTGAGAAGAAGTAAAAAGCGTCACTTGACAGGTCTACTAATCTTTTGATGTCCTTTCGGGTTTTGTTTTGCTGTTTGTAATTTTAAAAAGGCAAGCAAAGGAATAAACTCGAGAACTAATCTATTATTATTATACTGACGCTGTATCGAGGACCAATTACATTTGCAGGGGGGTGCAAAGCAAAGTCTTTAGGTTTTAGCTATACAAGTCTGAGTCACTAAACACTCAGTTATTCGTGGATTGCCATAGTGTGACTAAGCATTAAAAAACACCTTCGGTTAAACACATTAAATAAAATTTGGGTAAATATAGCCGAAAAGATACTTTAGATAACCTGTAACCTTCAGGTCATTTTGCGTTACCTTAGACAACCTTGAGCTTCATCAGAACTATCTGAAAATGCTAAGGGTGCACTAACCGAACTTTAAACTTTGTCGTATGAACTGTAAACTTTGTCGTACGAAGTTGAAAGTTCAGGTAGTGCACCCTTAGCTTTTTCAGATAACTCTGATTAAAGTCAAGATTCTTAAAGGTAACGCAAAACGACTTGAGAATTACAGGTCAATTAATGTATCTTTTCGGCTGTATATGCCCAAGTTTTTCGTTTTTCTTGATAACGTTCTGGATATTGTTTCTCGTTTTCAAGAATCCACGGAAAGGACATTTTGGGTAGTAATTTGTTCCACCAATAAGTTATCAGAAGTCAGGCTAGCTTGAGTCATCAGCGTAGTTTTCACAACTCTCGTGGGATTTCATTGACTATTTTTTTTCTCTGAGATGAGCTCTTTTGCTTGATGAATCCAATCATTTGAAAATAATTGGATACACAATTTTCTCTGCAGTACAGTGGTCAGTGGAGGATACTCCCTTCGAATGTTTGTGCTCTGTCATACAAAAAGTTTAGATTGAGATTTTTGAAATTTCTGAGATTACTGAATTTTCTAAATGCAAAAAAATGACCATCGAATATTAGAATAAAAGAACGGACGCTTTTCAAACCATTAGAGAGAAACAGATCCGTTTTTAAACGAAATTTCGGAATCCAATTAAAAGGGAATTGGCAGAGTAATATAATGCATCCGAAAATGCCATTCAATCTTGTTTGCACCCGCGGCGTGACTTTGGAACTCTATTACCAGAAAGCTCTTTGAGAAGCCATACAAGTCTGGGTTACTAAACACTCAGTTACTCGTGGATTTCCATACTGTGACTAAGCATTAAAAAGCACCTTCGCGTAAACACATTAAATAAAAATTAGGTAAATATAGCAGCCGAAAAGATACTTTAATTTACATGTAACCCTCAGGTTGTTTTGCGCTACTTTAAAGTTTGTTGACTTAAATCAGCTTTTTCTGAAAAAGCTAAGGGTGCACAACTCGAAATTCAAACTTTGTCGTACGAAACTTCATGATAACCTTTCTCATTTTTAAGATTCCACGGAAAAATGAGTTTGGGTAGTTACTTGTTCTATCAATAATTTATCACAAGTCAAGATAGTTTGAGTCATCAGCGTGGTTTTAACAACTGTTGCGTGATTTCACTGGACAACATTTATTTTTTTCTTTGAGATAACTTCTTTTTGTCATTGAACTCAAGCTCTAGAAAATAATATGACCCCCATTTGTTTCTGAGGTACAGCATTCTATTGAGGGTTTTCCCTTCCAATGTTTGTGCACTGTCACATAAAAAAGTTTTGATTGAGATTATCAAATTTTCTGAGATAACTGATTTTTCTAAATATAAAACAATTGACAAATGAATCTCAGAATAAAAAACGGACGCTCATCAAATCATTAGAGAGAAACAGATCAAATTTTGAGCAAAATTTTGGAATGAAATTAAAACGGAATTGACAGAGTAGTTTGATGCATACAAATTTTCTAAGTCTGAGCCAACGGCCTGATTTTGGAACTTTATAGCGAGAAAACTCCTTGAGAAAAGATATTTTGCTTCGTTGAGTCCGTGAATTTGGACTCGATTGCGCACGGTGTAGCAAAATTTTTTTCTTGATTTTTATCTCCGAGCACTTGACGTAACAAATCAAACACGGAAGACTGTAGAACAGGTCAACCAATAGATATAATCGCGCACATGCCAGTAAGCACGCACTCATGCTCATGCACATGCACATTTAAGTCCAAATATTTTGCAAAGCAGTACCACATCCAGTCACGTATACGCAGTCACACACACACACACACACACGCACAAACACACACACACACGCGCGTGCGCACACAATCTTATAAACTTCCGGGACGTGAAATATTTTATCATTTTCTCAAAAAACTCAGTAATCAACCAAAAACAAAAAGCACTGATATCTGTGGCAATTACATCTGATGTGACAATAAGTAGAGGCTAGCTAAACTACTGCGTCAGAGGAGAGCATTTTTTAAGCAAATCAAAATAACAGGTGCAAACAAGTCGAAAACTATGTAACAAAGTGGTATTCGTTTGGACCGAATATTTGCCACGCTAGTAAAAAATTATTGAAAAACTAAGAACAAAAATCTAGCGTTGTGGGTGTAAACAATATACACAAAAATGTCACATTAAAGTTGTCGTTACGAATTTCCCAAAATCTGTCCTAATGTTGGGGACGAATACACAAAATAAAGACAGAGTGTGTGACAACTTTAGTTATAAAAATCTCCTCCATTTGATTCGAAATGGCATGTTTGTACACAATTAAATGGACAAGCGCTAGTAAACAGCGCCACATCCTAAATCATTTCAATTCGACTTTTGCTGATGAAAAGACTCCTATTTTAATTTCTAATTTTTTTCCCGTGACGAACTCCGACGCTTATCCTGCAAGATCTTGCAAAATTCTTGCAAATGACGCTTATTTTGCAAGATCTTGCAACATTCTTGCAAATGCCGCTTATCTTGCGATTTTAAAAGAATGAAACTTTCATATAATTCCATATAATAAAAGAATCCATAAATTTGTTTAATGATGGTTTCAAGGGTTGATTCTGTATATACCAAGTGTGAACATTCACTAAGCACTAAAAAGGTCATTGAGGACCTCGAGTATCCTCCAGCTTGTGATATAAAATTCGATAATTTGTTCGTTAAATGAGATTTTAAGTTTTTATTAGGTAGCAAGTTCCAAAGAACCAACTGTTAACAATCAACTGAGAGAAAGAACTCCTGCAAAAAATAGTCAAAATAACGTTTTTTACTGATTAGGTTGGTACCAGGCGAAAATGATTGAAAAGCTATACAAATCTGGGAACTACATGCTCAATTACTCATGGATTGCCATACTGTGACTAAGCATTAAAAAGGACCTTCGCGTAAACACATTAAATAAAACTTAGGTAAATATTGCCGAAAAGATACTTTAATTTACATGTTACCCTCAGGTTGTTCTGCGCTACTTTAAAGATTCTTGACTTAAATCAACTTTTTTTGAAAAAACTAAGGGTGCACAACCCGAAATTACAACTTTGTCGAACAAAAAGTCATGATAACTTTTCTCATTTTTATGGTTCCACAGAAAAAAAATTTTAGGTATTAACTTGTTCCACCAATCATTTATCACAAGCTACATTGAGTCATCAGGGTGGTTTTAACAACTGATGTGTGATTTCAGTGGACAACATTTATTTTTTCTCTGAGATGACCTCTTTTGTGTCATCAAATCCAAGCTTTGAATTTAAATGGACGCCAAATTTTTTCTGAGGTACTGTATTCTATCGATAGTTTTCGCTTCGAATGTTTGTGCACAGCCATCTAAAATTTCGATTGAGATTGTGAATTTTTTAGGGATTACTGATTTTCCTAAAAATAAAAAAATGACCAATGAATCTCAGAATAAAAGAACGGACGCTCATCAAATCATGAGAGAAAAACAGATCCAATTGTAAACGGAAATTTGGAATTCACTTAAAAAGGAATTGACAGAGTCATTTATTGCATCCAAAGTTTCTAACTTTTGAGCCAGTTGTGTGATTTTAGAACTCTATTGCAAAAATTGAGAAAAAGCTATTTTCTTTCGTTGAGTCCATGGACTTGGACTCGATTGCGCAAAGTATAGCACAAGTTTTTTCCTGACTTTAATGTTCGAGCACTTAATGTAGCAAAACAAACACAAAGAATGCAGAACAGATCAACCAATAGATATAATTGCACAGATGCCAGTAAGCATGGACTAATGCACGTGCACATGCATATCAATGTCCGCTTTTGCAAAGCGGTACCACACACGCATACGCACTCACGCATGCATACACACTCACTCACTCACACACACGGACAAACAAACAAACGCGCGCGCAAAATCTTAGAAACTACTGGAACGGGAAAAAGTATATCATTTTCTCAAAAACTCTATAATCAATAAAAAAAACAATAACCACTGATATCTGTGGTAACTAAATCTAATGTGAAAATGAGAATAGGCTAGCTAAACGAATTCGTGACGAGACCTTTTTTAATTTTCTCGAAATAAAGGTGCAAACAAGTCGAAAGTTATGTAACAAACTGGTATTCGTTTGGACCTATTATTTGTCACGCTATTCAGAGATTATTGAAAAACTAAGAACAAAAATCTAGCGTTGTGGGTGTAAATAATATACACAAAAATGTCACATTAAAGTTGTCGTTACGAAATTCCCAAAACTTTTTCTAATGTCTGGGACGAACCCACCAAATAAAGACAGAGTTAGAAGAGACACTTTAGTTATAAGAATCTCCTCTATTTGATTCGATATAGGATGTTTTTACGCAATTAAATGGACAAACGCTAGCAAAACAACGCAACATTCTAAATTTATTTTCTTCGACTTTTGGTGATAAAAAAGACTCCTATTTAAAATTCTTGCAAATGAGGCTTGTATTGCAAGATCCTTCAACATTCTGGCAAATGACGCTTATCTCGCGAGATGCAAGATCCGGAAGCCTATCTTGCAGGAACCCCCACTATCTTGTAAGATAGATGTCAAAAATTGTTTTAAAAAATGCAATTTTAAAGACCGATTAACCCAAAGATCATATTCAATTATGAGTTCAGTTCTTTGAATGGAGATGTCCGTTCAAAACACAAACTTTCATATCATTTCAGCTTTCAATATCGTATTTGGAAAACTCATTTCCATAAAATTTGTTTAATGATGGTTTCGATGGTTGATTCTGTACATAAAAAGTATGAATAGTCAGTAAGCACCAAAAAGGTCATTGATGACCTCGAGTATCTTCCTGCTTGTGACATAAAATGTTTTATTCGATTTTTTATTACTTGAAAGAGACTTTTCTATGACTTCCTTGATTTTGAGTTTTTATTAGGTAGCAAGTACCATTGATTAAATTTGTACCTGACGAAAACCATAAATGGCCACTTTTGTCAACCTTCCAAACCACTCCAATTCTATCCTGTAGCAGAACAGCGCTCCTACTGAAGTTTATACACTGCTGAAAGAACAATATCGGGGTCGAAAATTTGTTTGCCTTGAAACAGTTTTTCTCTCGGTCCTAAATAGAAAGTTTTATATCAACTTCACCTTCAATAAGGTTTCTTACAAGACTCTTGCATTTCGGACGGTTATTTTGCAAGATCTTGCAAGAATCTTCCAAGAATCTTGCAGGATAATGCAAAGCGTTGCATGAATCTTGCAATATTCTTGCAATATCATGCACGATAAATGTCCTCAATAACTAGGCTTGTTCAAATTGCAGACGCGAGTTCCGGCTTCTCCCTCTCTGAGGAATGAAATAGTTTTGATTCAAACACAAGATTTAATTGTTCCAATTTTCTAAACTGCCTTTAGATTCGGGCACGCCTCTGTCTTTCTTAACAAGCCACGAGCGTTATCAGACCACACTAGACCAAAATTCATGTTATTTTCTTTTTGTTGTAGTTTTTACCATTTTCTAACGCAGTTTCCTTAGAAATTAAAAACATTTAGATTGTCCGCTTCGGAACTCATGATGCTCTAGAATCTCTTCAAAGACAAACTTGATGTCGTTCAAGTTTTGGATCCACTTACATAAATATGGGAAGAACAAACAATCGAAAGTTTTGCCTTTGATCTGTGAGAATGAAGTAGAGCATCTTTTTAAGATGCCACGCAATCGGTCCAAGCAAAGACCAACTTGTTATACTACTTTCGGCCAGTTTGAACCTTGTATTTTGATCTGCTTAGAACGAAATGGCGCTCCTTGCACGCACCAGTTTTGATAGCCTCTACTCACTGTCACATTAGATGTAATTGTCACAGGTTTAGCTGGTTTCTGTCATTTGTTTTTTTTTTAAATTTATCATTGAATTCTGAGAAAAGTAAAAAAATGAGGATTGCCTTCTACATAAGGAAATTGGCCTGTGAATTGGTTTCTGAGTTTTTCAAGTTTTCTCTGCTCCTGGAGAAGACATATTAATTTTGTGTGGCTGTATTTATGTTTGTTTGTTTGTTTGTTTGTTTGAGTACGTGCGTGTCTGCATGCGTGCGTGTGCGTACAGGTACCAAGATGGTTTTGCTTTGCAAACTTATATCTATTGGCTTGCTATCCATGCTTCTGTGTTTGTTTGCTGCGTAAAATAATTGAAGAAATAATCAATAATATTCTTGAGCGATACTTTGCGCAATCGAGTCCGAAACCATTGATTCAACACTGCAAAGTAAGATTATCTCATAAGGATTTTCTCAAAAAAATTCATATTGTATTGCAAAAACCACGCTGCTGGCTCAAACTAGCCTAACCTAAGAGAATTTATGGGTGCAAAAGTTTTGTGCTGCCAATCCGCTTCTCTGTCGATTCCGAAAAACTTAAGTTGTGATCATTGGGAATTTGTTTTCAACATTGTTGCTTATATCAAATTTGATTAGGAATCTTCCTGACAAAGCAACAATTCTACCGTAACAAAAATTTTAAAGTTCTTTTTGTTTCCTGTTTAGCCAAAAAAACCTTTGAAAACCTGACCTGCTTCTCGCTAGTGATTCAGGGTTTTCCTTTCCCTTTTATACATTGGTCGATATTTACAATCAGAGAAAAATCAGCTAATTTCCGTAACTTTTTTATTTTAAATCAAAATTAGTTGTAAAGCAGTGCACAAAACCACGGAAAAGTTTACAATTTACGCTTCCTGAGAAATTTTAATCGGGCATATAAATAAAAATAATGTAAATTGGTGGTGAATAGCGGTGAAAGAAACTTTTTTCACCGCAAAGCGCCCGCATCTTTTAGCGTTGAATGCGGTGAATTTTTGCGGTTCTTAGCGGTGAAAAAATTTTTTTCACCGCATTCACCGGATTTCTTACAGAAACTAAACTGCCGTACCGGGGTTCGAACCTCTCACCATTGAACGCAAATCTTACACTTTCACTCAAATTCACCGCAAATCTTACATCTTTTAGCGATTTTTAGCGGTGACACCTCGACCCGGGTAGGACAATAGAAGATTGACTGGGTGACTTGTAGCACTTTTTCCACCTGCCAGAGCGTCACCTTCTACCCTCAGAGTTTATTTTCCATAAAAGGAATTGAAACATTGCGTACCTACTCATGCTTACTGGCACAAGAGAAAAATTTCATGTAAATTTTTATGTTCAGTATTCCTTTGTTCTCTGGTTAGTAATTATGATTGGTCTCATAACTTAAAGTGCGCTTCAAAGAGTAACGTAAAACCCACTTTGATACGAGAGAAAGTTTATACGGATTTATCTAAATTGCTTCTTGGAGACATCAATATTCTGAAGCGTGTAATTCGATTTATTTAAATTTGGGTTTGCTAGTCTTCCATTTTCATTTTTCCTTTTCGAAGCCATTATATTTGTTCTATAACAAAACACATACAGTGTGCATCACTCTAAGTTAAATATTACCGAAAATATTTGAACAGCCCTCTCTTCGGTACATGTTTTAGCTCAATTGTCTCTGTTCATTTTGTTAGAGAGAAAAATATCCTGATCTATTTTTCATTAGTGACCACGAGAACTAGTTCTTATATTCAAATCTTTCAAGAACTATTGTTTTTTTTTTAATTTCTTTTATTTTGAAGCACAAAGCGTTTGTATGTTTAGATTTATTTCAAAAAGATGATTAAGGGAATACTTTAAAACATTGTTTGAACATTTGACTCTTTTAACAATTCTAATTTCTGCAAACTATTTAGGAGCGCTCTGAAAGCAGAGAATCTTGTGAATTCTGCGGTAAAAGGTACAGCAATTCAATTATTACCAACTTAACCGAATCTTAAAATACATCTTGAAAAGAAATTACCAAGATCTGTACATAGCATGTCCAATAAAAACATCCTTGGCAAGAAAAACAATTACTACGATAACGATAATTATTACGATTAAATAAATTAGTGCGTCTCCCTACGACGCTGGGATTTCCGATAATTGGCAGGTATCGCTATTAAAAGAACTTAAACTGCAAAGCAAAATTAACAGCTATATGATACAGATTTTAGCAAAAAAATATAACTGCCTCGTATAACCACAGTCACTTAAAATTGTTACACTATAATATGCTGAGTTTTTGGAAAGATCTTTAGATCTAACAAAAAACTTCAGATAGAAAAACTTACTCAGTTTGTTACTCTGTTTTCAGGTCAGCTATTCAATAAACTGTTTATTTTCTCTGTTCAAAATCTTCCAGAAACTAAATAACAATATCTAATTTAGCACAGAAAAAGAGCTAAAAATTTTAAGTGCATGTTAGAAACTTGGTTTATATAAATGATCCAATATTAAAAGCTTTTAGCAGAATTGTTACTTTAAGACACAACAAAATAGTATAAAACAGACAAAAACTGAATCTATTACCAAATGCATTAGAAAAAATTCACCTTTAAATAATTTCGCGAAGAAAAAAATACATATTAAAAACCATTCGATCGAATTTAAGATTTGATCTCTTTCGGATAAACACCTTCATTGACAAAAATTAACGAAGAAAAAGCGATCATACAAAGTATACTGCCTATTTTTGATGCCAATTATAGTTAAAATCATTTTAGGCGTTTCCATATAATTTCATATCAATCCAAGCAAAACTATCAAAAGTTTATTAGATCGAAATTCAGATGAACCGCCAAGCTTGGTTTCCAAGAAAATCCAGATTGAAATCGGTCATTTTTAAATGAGCAGCAGTGTGTTCAGTTCCACGTGCAACTTGTTCAACTTGCTCATGCCTCGATAATTTTAAGCAAGATTTAGCATCGTATCCTCAATAATTTTATGAACATGTTGAACAGACTTCCCGTGGGACTTAACATGTTGCTGCTTACGAAAAATTGACCCACCTCTGTCCACTATAAAAAAGCCTGTCATTTTAAATCGAAGCTCAGATTTTATAATGTTCTGATGACTGAGCGTCGATTAATAAAAAAAGTAACAAGAAACGACAAAAACCAATAAAATGTCTTCTAAGACAGATAATTTACCATGACAAATCACATTTGTTGCGCTTTTGTACACTTTGGTACCAAAAAGCTACGTACAACTCGAGAATTTTTCAAAAACGCCGAGTATATGAAACAATACTACAGTTTGAGTTCAAATCATTTCTCTTTAACAATTCATTACGTCTTAAATTTTTTTAAATATATAGTCTGTTGGCTGGCCGTTCGATTACCATCGCCATTGCTTCCCAATTTGTGCTTAGGAGTTTTATCTTGTTGAATTATGAGGTCTTGACAATTCAATTTTTCTTCGTAATTGAAACCCAATATATATGACTGTTTAAGTGAACTCAATACTCTTGTGCTTTTTTGTCAAAAAGTATTGTTCCATTTCGTCGAAGAACTTGTACAATTCAATTGTTCAAGATGCCGTCAGCCTGTTATTTTTTTGAGACGGTTGTATGTATGCCGCGAGATAGATCTCAGTTTTAAATTGTGTTTTGAACATGAATATTGTTCACTACAATTTGCCACAGCATGGAGGAAAGTAGAAAAAAAGAAGCTTAACCTTCTTTTCTGCTTAAACTGGGAAAATGAGAAAGAAAACTAGTTTAAATCTTCAAATTTTCGGGCCTTTTTCTACGCGTTAGAAAGTTTTGGGCAAGAAACGTTTTGGGCAAGAACAACGCCTATAGAGCCCAATTTGTGCTGAACGTAGTTTTTTGATACCATAGTGTATATGAGATGGAATTGATCGTAAGAACAAGCAATAAATGTAAATTAGCACGGGAAAAATTCACTTTTAACTATGATGCCACTTTAAGCAAAAGAAAGCAGCGCTTTTTTCATATTAGTTTTCACTATTCTGTAATTGCCATTTTTTCGCAGATTAACATTCACTACTTCTACTCACAATTTTTCCACTGAATTATCAACTCCTATAATTCCGAGATCAAAATCGAGAATAACATATGTAGTCTGGATTCAATGACAGAACTATGCAAAACTTTGCAAAACTTTGAATATATTCAGACTTTCTGACCAATTTTTGACGACGTTAAAAAATTATCAAATAGGTAACGGAATTTGCTAAAATATTTTTATCTTGCAGACTTAGAGAACTGATGCCTTTTTCCAAAGCTATTGTCTAATCGATTAGGCCGAAAACCCAAGAATTTTTATTGAATGGTTCCTTTTAAATAAAATACTGCCCAATTATGGACAGAGATTAAAGTTGAATTGCTGTTTACCGGAGTTTAGTGGCCCATTTTTACAAAAAAATTAAGAAAAAACATGCTCAATTAAACAGTTACACTGGCAGTTGACGCAACAATCAGTCAGTTCAACAAATTTGTGCGCTGTAAGATTTGATTTTAATGTTTTAATACTATAGTAAACTGAAAGTATTTTCGTCGGCTGTTTCTTTTGTTTCTCTTGCGTTTCTGCTTATTATTCTATAACTATTTTTAAAGCAGATTTAGGAGCTCATGTAAACAGATTCCTGAGGAAGGCTTGATTCTTCTCATCGGGATTTTTTTTTAAAAAAAAAGTTTATTTTCATTAAAAATGAAGTTCCCCTTAGCAGTTAGTGCCCTCTGCAGTGTATAGGGAAAATTTGAGCGAAGTTTGGAGAAGAGAAGCTTAAACAGACATTACCTAGCCTCCTTGTTTTGTGCTGTTTCCCTTTTGCAGTCATAAGACATTGTGTACTGAACAAACCGAAGATTCCTTACGTTTAAAACCAATTATACCAATGATTTCTTACCTTCTACACTGAATATACGGCGATGCCGAGGAAAAACGTAAAGGCCTTCTTCGTTTTTGTCTAACTAAAAACAAACATACCGGCGGTTTTCTTTCTTTAAAACGGACGATTTTTGAACTAAGGCCGTGAACTAAATTTCTTGTTCTCAAAACGCAATGAGTTTTAAAACTCATTGCAGCTTTTAAATTTTTTAAACAGAGTCCTCGTTTCTCCTAGATGGTCTAACGTTGGTAGGTGTTCCCATTGGTCGCACCCTTTTCAGAAAAGTAAAACCAGAACTCTTAGGAAAACTATTGAACCTTAAGTTCTGGATCCATTACAAAAGTCCACCACAAAAGTTAAGATTGTCGGATATCATGGCTTTTGAGTCCGCAGTCATTTCATTGTCGTTTGATTTCAAGATCAGCTGAAATTTCTATTTTTTGCATTAAAGGGGTATTAAAATTCCTGCAGAATTACGGGATTCAGACAAAAGCTGAGTGACGGACGAAATTACTGTCAATTTTATAATGTGCATAGTGCTTTACATGTGTGGCGAGCACTTGAGTATTCGAAGCAGGTTGCAATCTCCATTTTAGCTCACCAAATTACATGCACCATTTATTTTACTTTGATATTTCTTTCCCTATTGTTAATTGAATTAGAAGTTGAATAGCGCTTTTTTCCTCTCGCAATTCAACTCGTCCTTTCAAGCTATGGATTGTCAGTTGATAAAAACTGCTTTTGATTCCTCCAATCAGACCAGCAATATCTCTATCGTTACAAAGATCACGCGTCTAAATTGCACATTGTAAACGTCCCCCACTTTATACTCCACTGTGATTTTTTACAACGGTTCCTGAATCAAAATTTTATTTTCAGCTTAATTCACTGGGTAATTGATCTCTCAAAATTTCTACGGAGTAAGACCGAAACAGTTTATTGCCCTTTGTGTAATCCGGGATCTTAGGGATAAGCCACTCCATTACTGAACATTTAGTTTTCTCTATTACTTTTCCGATACATTTTTGTAGCTCATGTAAAGAGTTTCCTTGGGAGTCTTTTTGATTAATTCTTCTCATTGGGAAATGAAAAAAAAAACAAATTTATTTTCAATAGAAAATGAAGTTTCGATTAGGAATTTCAAAACATTGCCCTTTGTGCTGTTTGGGGGAAATTGATTGAAGTTTAGAGAGGAGAGGCTCAAACGCACATTACCGAGCCCTGTTTTTTCACCTTGTTTTGTGCTGCTGCAAAATATAAGAATTTTGACATGCCAGTTAATTTCGTTTCATTTTTCCCGATAAACCGACGATTCCTTGGGTCTAAGACCGAACATACCAAAGATTCCTTATCATCCAAACCCGAATATATGGCTTTCAAAACCAAAAAAACATAAAGGCTTTCGTCGTTTTTCTTTAACTGAAAACAAACATACCGGCGGTTTTCTTACAATGAAACGGACGATTTTTTTGAAACTAGGGTCGTGAACAAAAGCTTTTGCACTCAAGACGCTTTGTAAAACTCGCTGCAGCTGTTATACGCAAATATATATGGAGTTCTCTTTTCTCCTGTGAGGTCTAACCTTGTTAGGTTTTCTCCATGGTCTAACCCTTTTCAGTAGAAATAATTAAAAGCCAGACCTCAGGACTACCATTGAACCTTAAACTCAAAAGGCAACTTAAATTACTTTTACACAACGGAGTGTTCATTTACAATCAACTGTGCTTTTGTACTCAAGTAAATACCCCATAAAACATCTTCCATTTTGATTTTCTACTTTTACGTCCCAGAGTCCGTGCTTTGCTTTCACGTCAATCTTCTGTCTTTTGGGTGATCGGCAGTCATTTCATTGTCGTCTGATTTCAATGCTGAAAATAGCTGAGTTAGCAAACAGATATCCATATAGACAAGCTTTGACTGGATTGGCATTCTTTGAACGTCGTCTGAAGATTATTTCATGAAAGATTATGCCAGCGGTGCTTTTAAACAGCTCCTAGATATGCTCTATGTTAGAATAAATCCACCATTTTCTTAGAACCCCATCAATGAAAGGTTTGCCCACTTCAAAATGGCCTTCCATACTATTAATGTCATTCTTACTACCCTTAAAAGAAACTGTTTATCATTGAATTGAAATTAGGGTTTCCATCTTTTGTCTGAAGATTATGCAAGATCAAATTCACATCTCTTTATTTTATGAACTCAGTAAAATTACAATCCTTATTTTATAGACTCCGTTTTAGAACAGAACATTGCTGAGAATGTTGCAACGTATCGAGAGGGGTCGGATCATGGTGTTTGAACATGTGCAATTATCAATTTGAACATTTTCATAAAATTGCTATCTTCATTTTTCCGAGAGAACGTCATAAGAACAGTTTCAATGCACGAAATTCTTTAGAAAGGCTGCAACTTTCTAACTGTAAAATTCACTTTCCGCCAGAAAAAGTTGCAAGATTTTGAGGGAAATTATGGAAGATATTAAATCGACTGGAGACATCTTCCAAGATACCCCTTCGATTATGAATGATTTGGTTATCTTACAAATTATCTCAAATATGCTAATTCCTAGTTCAGCTGAATTCGTGGTCTATAATTTCTATTATTTTTTCCATTCGGCATTAAAGGTGAATTAAAATTCCTGCAGAACTACGGGATTCAGACAAAAGCTGAGGGACAGACAAAATTAGTGTCAATTTTATGATGTGAATAATGCTTTACATGCGTGGAGAGCACTTGAGCTGTCGAAGCAGGTTCCATTCTCCATTTTACCCCACCAAATGACATGCTCCATTTATTTTACTTTGATATATCTTTCCCTATTGTTTATTGAATTAGAAGTTGAATAGCGCTTTTTTCCTCTGCCTAGAATTGGCAATTCAACTCGTCCTTTCAAGCTATTGATTGTTAGTTGATAAAAACTACTTTTGGTTTCTCGAATCAGACCAGCGGTATCTCTATCGTCACAAAGATGAAGCTTCTAAATTATACATTTTAAACATTTCCCTCATTTTATACTCCACCGTGGTTCTTTACAAAGGTTTCTAAATCATTACTTATTTTTCAATTTGATTGTCTAGTACCTGATCTACCACATGTTGAACTAAGTAAGACCGAAACAATTTATAGCAGTTAGTGTATGGTTAATAGTCGAGGTATCCGTTATTACCTACCTTGTTTTATATTACATTTTGCAAATAAAATGACGTAAACTTCAGTTCTTTGCAAATAATCACTTCAAAAAGCTGGTAGACATAAAAGGATTGTCAATGATTTTATAATGGACTTGTCAATAAAATTTCCAAAATGAGCTCGAACAGATCGCTGCAGCGTTACTATAGTTATACAAACTGGTCTTCAACCCAACAGTAATTTGATATTTGCGAAACTTTATTGACATTAAGATAATTCACGGTTCACAGATTATTACATTCAGGCCCACAAACCATAGTAGACTCAATGAGAACATAAAAATTTACATAGTGTACGATGAATAGCCTGAATTAGTGTCAAGTGTCAAAAATAATCGAAATCACATCAAGCCATATATATTGAGTCTCTCATTAATTCTGAAGTCCTCTAAGCCTTTACTAAGTTACACAACTTTAAAATTAGGTTTAAAAACTCATTGAAAAAATTTTTTATGGCCGTTTTAAAATGTTTCTGCTAATTGTTCTCCTAATGTGGTTCGGCGAAGCATTTCTATCTTGCACTTGAAAGTCACAACTGATCAGGGCAGTGTGCGCTCAAAATTTCCTCTGATCAGACTCAAGTGCGGTCAAAATTGCCTCTGATTAGACTTTAATGCGCTCGAAATTAGCTGATCAGAAATTGGTTTTAATTATGAACAAATCTTTAATACCACTATAGCTATAATACACTCATTTCATTAAAAAATGTTGTTTTCAGCAAAATATTCAACCAAATAGAAACCATTTCTAAGAATATTGCCAATGAAAAGAAAACCCATGGGTTGAAAAAACAATTGGTTTAGTATGCCTCTGGTTCACTTATCTGACTCAACAGATCGGCACCAGCAGACTTTAGAAGAGTCTATGATCGGAACGCTGCTTTATTGCCGCTTCTTGGCAGAGCCAACAAGTCTCTGATTTCGAAAAAAGTACATTCGAAATCGTTTCTGTTCAGAACCAATTGCCCTGGAAAAATTTTTTGATCAAACTAGTGTGCACCTCTCATCAGGCTCTTTCAGATTGGAGGATCCTCTGATCAGATAATGCCAGACCATTGTCTAGTCTAAAGTCCACTAGAAGTGTTTTGCCGACTATTTAAATTGAGCGCACCATGCATAGACGATGGACTGATCAGAAGTAAATTCGGACACTGGCCTGCGTATGAGCAAGTGTCAACAAAATGGCGTCTTTTCTATCCCAACTTTCATGAAAAATATTGCTTTAGTATTTTATAAGCATTTTTTACTGTTCAATATGCGAACACTCTTTAAACCCTGTTTGTCCAAATTAGAAATGATCTTTGTGTTCGGGCTCTGTCTAAGAAATACTATTAACGATCATAATAAATTTTTAGACAATTTTGTGGAGCATTTTTTATTTCTGAAACAGATTAATTTCCACCATAAAAGGATCCACATAAGTAACAAAATCTTCTATCTTGCTTACTAATTCTTTGACAAGACAACATAAATACATCTACTAGTTTGAAAAACTAGTGGAGAGAAACCAAAGCAGTTGGTGCGGGTTCTGCCAATCTTTGAGTATATGATTTGTTGAATTTCGGTATCCTTAAATCTTATTTGAGCACAAAAGTTTCCTAACAATTATTATAACAAAAAAAATTTGATCACTACTTGGTTACACAGTGGTGCCTCCGAACCCAACGTCATCTAATCTTTATTATCATCTGAAAAGCATATTCACATTTTGAGTACTCGAAACTCATTGCCTAGAAGCATGAACTTCAGCAACGAAAACAAGTTTCATGAAATCTTTGAAAACTATAATTGAAGAATAAATAATATAATAACTTCATGCTTATTCGTTCACGTTTAGTAGTTATTAAAAGTCAAAAACGGCTATAATGGTAAAATTAGTGGCAAAAGTTTTTCAGGATCAATCAGACTAACCAATTAGTCTGAAAAAATAATTAATTTGTAGCAGTTCAAGATAAACCTAAGACTTTCCGGCTACATCTTTTTTGTTTGTTTTGCATCATCTCATGAGCGGGGAGATCAATCTAATCAAAAAAAGTAAGATCAAAAAATCACAATTGCACACGTTGGAATTTTTTCACAGAAAATCAAAGGGCTTAGAGAAATGAAAAGAGAGAAAGTAAATGGGGGCGTGCATCGACAGCTTATTTTTTTAGAGTGAACTTTGCTTTCGTAAAAGACTGTACGTTGTTAAACAGGGCCAAAAATTAGGGTGCCCTGAATTTAAATTAAATGATTTAAAAAATTAATAAATCTAAAACCCTCGCCAAGTAGGCTCGATGCGAACTACTTGTCAAAAAAAGAATACAACACATTTTTTTGTTCACAAAATCAATCACATAGAAAAGTTTTGACGCAAGCACAATCAATCCGATAATTTTTGGGCTCTGTTTACTGAGGTTTGCTATATGTATCAAACGATGAAAATTCAATATACAAATTTTGAATTTAATCAGAGAAAATGATTTAAAAAGCATTTTATATTTCAGGGGATGGGGAACAATTAAAAAAATGTAGACAACTAAAAATTTTCCAAAATTGTCTTTGAAATTTTCTTTGGATACTTCATATAATCAAAATATGGTTTGTTTTTTTAATTTCCCTGGTGTTTGTTTTGAAAACAACCCACTTTGTGTTAATCCATAAAGATGAAAGTGAAAGTCTCAGACGCAAAAAAGTGGCCATAGTCACCAAAAAAGAGCATTCGTGCTCAACAAATGAACAGTCTTAGTTGTGGGGAATAGTTGAAAAAGGACAGCTGAGAACAGGCTACTGTTAATACACTGCAGAGTGAAAGCCTAATGCTGCTCTGCTGCGGTTACATAGAAACATATTTATTATTTATTTGAATAAATAGTAGATAATCTACTTAATTTGAGCAAACCTGAATTCCTTTTCATTAAATATTAATGTTTAGTCAGTTTTAAAACGTTAAGGCTACTGGTAACTCACAGGCCAGAAGTTAATATTAGTTTGCATTTATTGCTATTACATTTATAACTACATAAAAATTACATTAATCTATAAGTGAATTTTTTCATAGTCTTTTAATGGTCAAATATGGTCGAATTCGCACTTCTCATTACTCAATTTAAGTTGGGCTACAATCATTTCATGTGTCGAGTATGCTCAAGCAAAATATTTGACATAGTAAACATCATCTGTCTTCAAATATGCCGTTTTAAAGCACGTTGAAAACATCAGTTGGCTTTCATGTCTTTGATTTTCTCAGCCTTTTGATGATGCCAAGCAATAATTTAAGCTGATGTTAGGAGAAGGTATCCAAAGCTGAAATCGAAATCCATAATTTTTCCAAGGTTTTACGAGCATTGAATAACTCTCATAAAGACTATTCAGCTCAATGCCTAGGTGCAAAAGTTCAAAATGTAATTTACCAAGTTTTCGAAACAAGTTTCAATTTTAAGACAAGTTCATTTTGCGTTGCCTTGGGGGCCATGACCATGCCTCAACGGCCCATTGGAACTAATATGAAATTGTCACAGCCGAAACTAGATTAAAAAAATAATCCCATAAGTGGGATAAAAGATGTTGGTATTATCAAGTGCTTATTAATAGTCGGATTTTTGAAAGGAAAGGTCGAAGGGAATTATTGGGGCATTATAACCTTGGGTTTTTGGACATTAGGTATTTTGACTCTTTCATCTATAGCTGATAAAAAGTAATAATTTGAACTCAGATATGGTATTATATTGTTACAAACAGTTATTTGAGAGAATAAATTCTCGCATAACTAAACCCCACATCATTTGATCCCTCTATCATTTCATCCCGGAAATTAGCAATCGAAATTGAAAGCAAGTTTTCGCATAATTAAGCAGATAAATGAATAAATGTTCGGTTATGATAGTTTCATATCAAGTCCCACGGGTCGCTGAGGCATAGCTACGTTATTATTTTTACTATGTTAATAAGCCAATAATATAAATAATTAAAGTCGGGGTGAAATAATCGAGGTGTTAAATGGTGGAGGAGTGAAATGATGGAGGGGTAAAATTTTTTTTAAAAATTGGTGTTAAAAGCGGGACACCAAATGAACATATGTAATACCATCTTGGACATCACAGGAGTCCAACGACTCATATGAAAGTATTCCAATTGAATTATAAGAAAGACAGTACACACAAATTGCAAAGGAAATAATGATAAGGTGAGCTATCTTGATTGAAGAGGTGATTGCAGAAGGTTGGTCTCATTAAACCATTTATTTGACACTAATTGACAAAAAAGAGGAAAAAAGCCCACAAGCGCTTTCTTTACCTAATTTACCGTTAAATTTACATGTAAAACCGTATCTGCTGTTGTCTGAATAACCACTCCACGTTTAATTGTGCCTACAATTAATGCGTAGTCCTGTATTCATCGCTCCGCATGGAAGTAGCCGGGAAGTACCCGAGAAGATTACAATACCTACAGTTTCCTATTTTGTTGTAAATGCACTGAACAACTTTGTCTTTAACGTTATCATCTTTGTGGGTTTTCAGAAATCCATATCAAAATCCCCATTTCTTCTCATTATTAAAAAAAACAAGCATTTCCTTGAAAAAAGTTGTCATATACTTCATTATTTTGTCATTACTTCATTTTGTCCTATCATTGTTCATTTTTGATATTTGTATCCTTTACATATTTCATATTTTGTAACCGTTCACAAGTTTTATGACGTAATCATTTAAGCCACCATTCATTCCTCAGTGATCAGAATGACATTTCTCAAAGTATTCTTGCCAGTTTTATTTTTGGTCGGATTTGTAGCCAACATCACGGGACTGGTGATTATGAAACGACAATGGATCAAAATAAAGAGACACATAGTCAGCCACCTTCTATTGCACTTGGCAACAGCTGATGTGATCTACTTGATGGTGATGATGTCAATCTTCATTGAGCAGATGATGGGGCAGATCATTCATCCAATTTTGTGCAAGTAAGTTTATCATGGAAAGTAGCGCAGTTAAAAGAAACCGCACGTTCCCTATGGTCAAAAACATAGCAGGATCTTCCTGGAATCTTATAGAAAGAAAGAAGTTAATCTTCCGATGTTGTTGTATAAATAACCTAATCTTAAAAGTTTAATTTTTTTACTCAGGTTTAATCATGTTTCTTATCCTGCCTCTTTTTTTCGTTACAATAAGTGTATTTTCCCACATAACTATATGCACCAAGAACTGAAATCGCCGTCCCTGGTTGAATCAATTTTAATTTTTTAATTATAATTAATTTTTTACCCTATCAAAGTGCGCTCACCTCAAGCGGTTTCAGTTTTTAATAAGAAGCTAAAATTAATTGCGATGTTTCGATAACGACCCTGGACATGGCATATTGATTCGGGGACAATACTGATTCTTATAGTTAGTATAACTAAAATTTAACCACGTTCTTAAAGCAGGTAATTCCTGGCTCAATTTTGCCAACAAAAACACTAGTTGAATAATTTGAAATAATCACGAGGAGAATTAATTTATGTCCAGATCCCCAATTGAGGGAAATAATTTATTGGCTCGTCAATACGCGGATCGTTATATTCAAATACAGATTTGTCACTTCTTCCATTATGCAGCCCTTCAAACGTAGAATGTAAGCAGGATTACGAACACTGTAGCGCAACAACCCCGATGAGGCGGGACGAGTTTTGGCACGTTAGATATTGAAGCTGTTAAAGCTCAAAAGATATTTGAGAGAATAAGAATTAATATTAGGAGATTCAAAATAGAAGAAAATTGTGAAGATTTTAGCAAAAATCAGTCGTATATATAGTCTAAAAGATAAACATAACATTTACAGTGTACATTTGTTAAAAGGTTAATGTATCAAAAATCAGGCGATTTTGGGGCAAGTGAGTCGGCTATGAGTGGGCGTCATTTCATTATTACATGCAAAAATTACTTCACTTGAGATGGTTCACAAAGTTGCATTTCCTATTCAATATTAGTAGATAAATATCAATATTTGACAAACATACAGAACTAAACTGATTTACATTCATTTTCTAAATTGTGAGCTGCAATTGTCGTTATAAATCTGGTAAGTTTGTTTTCTTTCTGAGTTTATCAACATAAGTTAAGTTTCTAAGCTCTAAAATATTTTCTAAGTTCTTTTCTGTGCTCCAATACCCCCACTCAGATTGTTGCCGCTAGGTAAGAATCTGGACTTGCCCAATAGTTGTTCTCGATGTTGTTCTACTTTCTGCTGTGGCAAAGATTTTGTCAGAAGATCTGCTGTCATTTCATCTGTTGGCGTGTAGATCAATTTGATTGAGTTGTCATCAACTCGTTCTCGGACGAAATGATATTTCGTGTCGATGTGCTTTGATCATTTGTGAATCACCGGGTTAGTTGCAAGCTTTATGCAACTCTGGTTGTCCTCTCCTATGATTGTGGGCTCACACAGTTCGTACCCCAGTTCTCTAAGACCACTCAAGAAGATGGCTTCGTGCACCGCGGCAGCTAAACCCTGGTATTCTGCTTCACAAGATGAGAGTAACTCTGTCGGTTGCTTCTTGACCTGCCAACTGACAGATCCCCCACTGTCTCCCAGCATGAAATAGTATCCTGTTGTCAATCGTCTATCATTCAGGTCTCCACTCCAGTCAGCATCTGTTTCGCCAACTAGAGTGCTGTGGCAGGTTGATGGGAAATAGAGTCTTAGAGATTTAGTATGTTGTAGGTATCTCAACACACGTTTGCCAGCATCGAAATGCTCAACAGTTGGGTCATTCATGAAGCGTGATAAGACATTTGTGATCCACGTGATATCTGGTCTAGTTTGCTTAGCTAGGTAAAGTAATGAACCTACTAGACTTCTAAACTCATGTGAATCTACTCTTACATGTAAATCTTCCTGAGCTACTTCAAGTTTTAGGTTATTTTCTGCTGGCGTTTTGCTTGGTTAGCAGTCTTGCATATTGAACTGTTCTAAAATGTTTTGAGTGTACTTTTCTTGATCTAAAGTTATTGCTTTTTCTGTTTTCAGAATTCTCATTCCGAGAAACCATTCAAGATCTCCTCTGTCGTCCACTTTAAACTTTGATTCTAGTGAACTTTTAAATTTGTTGATCTCGGTTTGACTGTTTCCTGCTATGACTAAGTCATCAACCCAAAGTAGAACATAAAGTTTGTCATCTTCTTTGTTTTTTTAGAAAAAGACAGTAATCGTGTTTACTTCTTTCAAAACCTTGCTGAATTAGGAAGATTTGAAAGCTCCTGATACCAATTTTTGGCTGCTTGCTTCAGTCCATATATTGATTTTTTACGCTTACAAACTAACTTGTTGCCATTGCTGTCTATCTTTTCAAAACCTTTTGGTTGCTCTAGATAGACTTCTTCCTCTATTTTATGATGCAAATAACCTGCTTTTACATCCATTTGTTTTAAAAAGAAGTTTTCGATAGCTGATAAAGCTAGTACAATTTTAAAGGTTTCAGGTCTGCTTGTGGGAGCAAAGGTGTCCGAATATTCAATTCCCTCAATTTGTTTAAAACATTTTGCTACATAACGAGCTTCAAACTTATCGATATTTCCATTTGAATCATGTTTAATTTTGTACACCCATCGGCCAGGAATAATATTTTGTCCTTTTTCTTTTGGAAATAAGTCCCAAGTTTGTGTTTCATTTAAACTTTTGATCTCTGTTTTCATTGCTTCAAGCCATTTGTCTTTTTGTTCAGAATCAATAGCGTTTTCAAAGTTTTCATGCTCGATGAAACTTTTTGTTAATGTGCTTTGCACAGCATGAGATTAGCTTTTACCAAAACGTTCCGGAGGCGCTCTAGACCTATTACTTCGCATAAGTTCTCTATCTTGTGCTACTTCTTTTCTCAATCTTTTCATTTCATCGTACTTTGAGCAAAATTGGAAGGTCTTTTGGTCTACTGAAGGAATTGCTATTGGACCTAGCTTACCTATCATTTGCAGTCTTGTGGGTGGTTTTACTTTTTTCTGTTGCAAATTTTTGACAGGTACTGGAATTTTTGAAGGCGTTCTTTCTCTGTTTTTCACTGCGACATTTGGATTAAACTGTACATTAATTTTGGATTTTGGTTTGACGCTAGGACTGAGTTTTTCTTCTTTAATTTCATGATCAACTTCAGTTTCTGTATTGGTTTCACTTTCTTGAACGCTCTCTGTTTCAGTTAATTCAACCTCTGAACTTAACTCACTTGAGGTGCTTGTACCCTGAAGTTCTTCTCTTACTTCGTCTAAGTCTAGATATAGAAAGCTTTCTTCTATATCTTCGGTTTCATTATGAAAACCTGGTAGATTGTTTTCATTGAACCTAACGTTTCTAGAAGTGAAAATTGGCCTAGTTTTCAAGTTTTGCAACAAATAAGCTGTTGTGTTATCAGAGTAACCAATGAACAGGCACTTTGTTGCTTTTGGTTCAAACTTTGATTTCTTACTGGCATCACGATTTTTTGAATAGGCTACACAACCAAATACATTTAGATGTTCGCTTCTCGGTTTTCTGTCAAAAAGTTTTTCAAAGGCTGATGTTGTAATTTGGCTTTGACAACTAAATTTCTAGCATAACATGCTGTTTCTACTGCTCGAACCAAAAGTTTTTTGGCAATTTTGAATCTATTAGAAGGCATCTTGCAGCCTCTACTACGGTTCTATTAAAACGTTCTGCAACCCCATTTTTCTCGGGTGTTTCAGGTACTGTATATTCACGAGCTATTTCTTTGCTTATGCAAAATTTTTTAAAGTCTTTGTTTTTGTATTCGGTTCCATTATCAGTTCTCAAAATTTTTGGTCGACCATATTGTGCAACATACTCTTTGAAAATTTGCAATGCCTGCGTTTTGTATTTCATAAATTTTACTAGCCACTGAATTCGTCTATGAAACTAATTGCATATCTGTTGCCACCTATACGTGATGGACTAACTGGTCCAATAACGTCAGAGTAAACTCCTTCTAGTTTTTGAGTTGCTTTGTTATCGCTCATTTTTGGAACAGGCTTCTTCGAAACTTTTCCCAAAGTACAAGTTTTACTAAAATCTGAAGCTTGGGAAGCTTTGTCTGTTGTATTTGCTACATCTCTAAAGTTCAAATGTCCAAGTCTTTTGTGCCAAAGACTTAAGTTTGAAAAGTGGTGCTTATTTTCTTTTCTGTATGGTAAGAAGAACAATTTGCCTCTTCTTATCAGTCTGAAGCTTTCTTTGCTTCTGAGTTTTAGAATTGACTTAGCTTTTGTGTGAAATAATTCGTGTTGCTTTTGAACCAAACTTGAAACTGAAATTAAGTTTTTTTTGTACTCTGGTACATGCAGAACTTTTTCAAAAGTCAACTTATGTAGCACACCTTTAGTGTCTTGTGCTTCCACATCTACATCTCCTATTCCTTCAACTTTTGTTTTCCCTCCATCTGGATTGTTAACTGTGGTTTCTAGTTTTTGGTAATTTTTAAACCAAGTTCTATCAATCATCATGTGATCAGTACTGCCTGAATCTACTACTAAATCAGTTTTTGAAACTTCAAATGAGCTGTCAGCGCTTAAACTAGATGCTAAGCCTTTATGAGGACTTTTTGTTGATGTTTATATGCACTTGATAGGTGGCCTTTAGCCTTGCATCTACTACATACAGCGTTGTCCCTTTGTAACAACTAGCTGCTAAATGTCCAGGTTTGTTACATACAATACACAATCTAGGGAATTTGGAATTACTAGGCTTAGAAAAAGTCTTCCTAGGATGTGATTTGAATGAAGAGTTTATACCAATTTGATGAGAAGCATTCTTTGCTGACATGGCAACGTGCTGATCCTCCTCCACATCATCTCTCTGTCTGCGGCTCTCCTCAAAGTTGGTGAGACGCTTCCTCAATTCCACAAAGTTCTCTGCAGGATTGAAGCTCTCCTCCACCACAAAATGCTCGTATCGTTGTGGAAGTCCGTTCAATACCATTGCATTAAACAGCGTCTCAGAAAACTCCTCGCCAGCATGATGCAATCGGTGACCAGTTCTTGCGCTCTGATGAAGTACTGGTGGATGGCTTTGTCTTCTTGAAGTTGTAGTCTGGCCAACTGCCTCATCAGACTGATGACTGTGGTTGTCTCGTCGCTTCTGAAGCGTTGCTGGAGAAGTTGCCACGCTTTCTGGCCATCTCCGAGACCCTTGCTGTTCACACAGTCATGTCGGATGAGCATGAGGCTGCTGGCATCTAGCGTCATTGCGAGGTAGCACAAAATCTGATTTTTGCGGCTCTCATCTTCCTGTACAGCTGTAGCTCTAGCTTGAGTCTGTGCCTTTTGTTCTCGCGTTTGCGCATCATTGGCATCTTCCCTCAGTGGTGGAGGCCTGTCAGGTAGCTCAACTGTGTCAGTGAGCATTTCGAAGAGGCCCTCGGTTTGTGCGAAGGCAGAGAAACGGGTGCTCCATGTTGGGTAATCCTCATCCAACCCACTAAACGTCATCCACTTCAAACTATTGTTTGATGGTTCCATTATGAAGTTTAAACTACAACTTTTCTTTCATAATTTCTAATTTAGCTTTTGTTTACGAGGGAAATCTCAAATCTTTTATCTTAAAACTCTCGTCAATCTAGAAGAGCTAAAACTGTCAACACTGACACTACAATCTCAACCAAAACCCTATTAGCGTATCAACGGTCTGATGGCTGGGCCCATAACTTGTTAGCAGTATTACGAACACTGTAGCGCAACAACCCCGATGAGGCGGGAAGAGTTTTGGCACGTTAGAGATTGAAGCTGTTAAAGCTCAAAAGATATTTGAGAGAATAAGAATTAATTTTAGGAGATTTTGGGGCGTATGAGTGGGCTACGAGTGGACGTCATTTCATTATTATATGCAAAATTTACTTCACTTGAGATGGTTCACAAAGTTGCATTTCCTATTCAATATTAGTAGATAAATATCAATATTTGACAAACATACAGAACTAAACTGATTTACATTCATTTTCTAAATTGTGAGCTGCAATTGTCGTTATAAATCTGGTAAGTTTCTTTTCTTTCTGAGTTTATCGACAAAAGTTAAGTTTCTAAGCTCTGAGATATTTTCTAAGTTCTTTTCTGTGCTCCAATATAGAATAAATTATTTGGAGCGTTTTACAATTTTTGTTTTCTTAAACACTATTGTTCCAGCATTTCTTCAGAAAAGGCCAAATGTTTATGCAAGACTTGCTTTTCTTCTATCGGCCAAATCGGAAAATTTTATACGCATGCTAGAAAAATGAGTGGTACCGTATAAAAACTTTCGAAACTCTGATTTTAATGAAGCCACTCTTAAATTTATTCCAGCGTTTCGAAAATTTTAATTCTCAAGAGTTTTGTAGAGGACCCTATGGTCTCCTAGAGGACGGTTATGTAGGACCAACTTAGCGTGGTTTTCTGCTAATTACATTGACAAAGAAGTCTCAATTTTAAAAATGCACCTCTTAGGCAGCAAGTTTCCTGTGAGACGCTTTCATGGAGACTTCAGCAAAAAAAATTGTAAATCGGCATTTAAAAAAATACTTGTTTTGTCTCTTTGACGCGTTTGTGTTTTTGTCTACTGGGATTAAAAACAGCACAAGAATATCTCACTTAGCCTGCAAGTTTACTTTTGTATTATTGCTTCTGTCTAAGAAAAATTAGTTGAAAGACAATTAAACGAAATCTTTTGTTTAAACAAAACATTAAAATTAAACAAAACAACCAGAAATTGGTAACAATTATAAGTTGTTTTATTTCTTTTTTTCCCCAAAAAACTATTATCACTGTCTGAGTTTGAGCAGTCTGTAAAAGTTTCCCTATCTCAGTTCATTTGCTTTCTTCAGCTTTTTGGCCGAACAGGCTTGAATTGAATGCCTTGACATCAAGCTTTTTGAACAAATTAGTAATACATTCCCCTCTTTTTTAAAGCTTTTGAAATTTGTACCCTTTTTTTATTTCTGTTTGAATTTGATGGGTCTAGCCAAAATTTATATAGGTTTTTTATTTTGTCATTTTGATAAATTTGCAGAGGGAGCCTTGCGATTTAATGAAGATCGCACCCAAATTTCCGCAAAACTTTAGTATTAAGTTTTCTATTTTTCAATTTCTTGGAAAGTTCTGTTTGTTTTTGTTTGAGCACTGTTTCTCGTTGTAACTGGAGAAAAAGATCTCATAAATGTGTTTATTGAATTTTTTTTAGTTTTCAAGATATTCTATCACAAATGAGGAAACAATTTTGCTCGATTTTGAGAAGTTAGGTTTTTCTCTTTAATTTCTGTTTACATTTAAATCTTTGTAGTAAATTTTTTCGAAAACTCTCAGATTCCCAAACTAGAGGTTATCCCTCTGGAGCCTTAACATTGCTCATATTGGTTAACACCAAAAATTTTCTAGATATGCATCAGTTTAATATTTTTTTCACTACATTTTTACTTTAGATTTTTTCCCCGTTGCAGTTTGAACATTCTGTCAATTTTTCTCAATTCGCTTTATTTTTATCTTTCTGTTTTTTGAAAACCAATTATTTTGATGTCCTAATCAACCAGGAGTCTTACACAGTCATTACTAAATTTTGCTATCTTTTGAAATATTGTTGATCTATTTGGTGTGTTGGTGAGTTTTCTACCCTTAATATTTTTGGAGTTTTCGACCCATAATTTTGCCAAGCTGTCCTTCTTTTCTTGCTAATATTTTCTAATATGGTTTCATACAAAGTTCGCAATATCAATATTAGAGCCATAAATGAAGTAATTAGTTTTAAAATTTAGTTTTTCTATTTTACTTAACATTTTCCTGTTCTAACACTCTTTATGAACTCTTAAAGTACGTTTGTATTGGCTTCCATACTAAGTATTCTCAGCTAATTGGGAATTTAAATGTTTACGTGTTTTGAAAGCCTTGACACCAAAGCTTTTAACAATTTATTGTTACTTCCCTGTTTTTCCAACCTGTTAAAATTTTGTTACTAATAGTTTGTTTATTTTTCAAGTTTCTAATATTTTTTCTGACCCAGAGTTTTGTTGGTTTGGTAAAAATGCAGTGAAAGCAATTTTATAGTATGACAATCAAGCTTTTCACATAGTAGCTTGCAATTGTTTATGTTTGCTTTTGTTTTTGTGCTAGTTTGTGTCAAAAGCTAAGGCAGCTCAGGCTTTTTTCCAAGAGAAACGCTTGCCAATGAGAATGTTCACTTACAACGTTTTGAAGCAGCTTAAAGTTCAGTTTTAAAGGGATGTTTAAAAGTTTGCGCTCCATATTCGGTAAATCTAACATATTCTGTAAAAAATGGCATTTTGAAAATAAAGTGGAAAAGTAGTGGATAAAACAGGGATACCAACCAGCAGTAAAATTTGAACCTTTCTCCTAACGCTAATCGCGCATGTCGAATCGGGCCAAATTTTACTGCTTGTTGCTATCCCTGTTTTTTTCCACTACTACATATTACCTTTACATTCACTCAAAATCTATCATTTCTTGTCTCACTTAGTGCAAACCACTAGTGTCGAGTTAAGCTGGTAATTAACCGTTATCAGACGGATAGTTTGGGTTCTATCCCCACTGAATCCAGTGGAAGTCCCCAGATACTAGTATAAAACTAGTGAGACCGTGTAACGAGCACGTAAAACCAACTTGCGTTAAATCATCGAGTCTAGTTAAGTTGCTTTAGCAAACGGAAGGTTTAAGGTTCCTTCCTCACTGACTCCAGTGAACGTCCCCCGATTTGATTAATTGCTATACAACTAAGTGAGATAAAAAAAACCAAATTCACAGTTCTTAAAAAGGATGATCCCTGCTGTGAGACTGTATATGCGACACAATGTGATGGGTATACAGTCAAAAACACTGAGATCGGTGGAAACACGGTGATCAGTGTTTTTCAGTATAACTAGTGAGACCGTGTAACAAGCACGTAAAACTAAATTGCGAAAATTGGTGTAACCACTTCGTGGATCTGTGTAACCACTTCGTGGATAACTTTAACAAAAAGATCACAGTCAAAAACACTGAGATCGGTGGAAACACAGTGATCAGTGTTTTGCAGAGTAACTTTAATAAAAAATCAGCTTACCTCTTTTATAAATTTTAAATTTTGATAATATCTATATAATATTAAGATCTTTGTTAATTAAGCTAAAACCCAAAGTAATAGCAAAGTTTAATAATTTATTTAAAAAAATAAAGCAAATTTCAAAATAAGAGCGAAATCCCTCTTTTAAGAGCGAATCACTCTTTAAGAGCGAAATCGCCCCTATCGGAGTGATACCCCAGTACAAAATCACTATTTATCGCGCTTAAAGAGTGATTTCCCTCTTTTTTAAACGAATTTTAAAATTATCTAAATTTTTTAATAAAGTTTTTTTTTATTTTTCTGTATTTTTTTATTTAAATTATCTATACTCTTCAATAAATTTTTATTCTCTTTTACTTTTTCTATATTTATTCCATTATTAATAAGAAAAGATACAAAATTATAATATTTACACGAACAACTTTCCCCAGTTTGGGTAAAAGATCTTCTCTCATCGGTGCAGCCGCTTCGCGGATTTAAATTTCTACTAAATCCTCTAGTTAAGTCCACATCTGGATGTTGTTTCTTTAGATGAGCTCTTATCCCATCATATCTCACAACGGAAGAACAATATAGACAATTAACTTTAGCTGAAGTACAATTTCTACAAATATACTTACTCTCATCAAAATCAGTTAGTGGCTTTACAGAATTACATTTATTACAACTTCTAGTTAAGACTTTAGTGCTAAAGTTAGAGTTAGAGTTAGAGTTAATGCTAGAGTTGGAGTTATAGTTAATGCTAGAGTTAGAGATAGAGCTAATGCTAGAGTTATAGTTAGAGCTAGAGTTGAGTTAGAGTTAGAGCTAGAGTTAAAATTAGAGTTAGAGCCAGAGTTAGAGATAGAGTTAATGCTGGAGTTAGAGCTAGAGTTAGAGTTAGAGCTAGAGCTAGAGTTAGAGTTAGAGTTAGAGTTAGAGTTAATACTAGAGCTAGAGTTATATCCAGATTCATCTTTAAAAGAACAATCAGTTTTCATACGAAAACCCTTAATGTTTTATCACCACATGCACATTTACTAATTTTATCTTCATGATAGATTGATTAATGAAAAGCTAAATTAAAAGGGAGTCCACATTTATGACTACGCTCTAAACATTTTATAACCATTTATAATTGGCCAAATTTCACTTATACTCAACATATTTAGCCAATATCTCAATTAAATCTTTAGTATTATCTTTAGACACGACACACTCTGTTTAATATTTCTTCCCCGTCGTATTGAGTGTATTAGTTTTATATCTTCTATCTAAAATCACTTCAAGGTCTAATTCCGTTTTATCTCTAACAAAAATTTTAAGTTCATCTCTAAATTCTTCATTATTTCCATATAGTGTGTTTAAATCCCTTCGTCCCTCTTTATTTAAAATGCCAGTCTGTTTTTTTATATATTCTCTTGGTAGCTTTTTGATGAACTGTTTTCTTTGCTCTTCTTCTCCGCACACAAAGTTAACCAATGTACTTGCTCTATTCAATATATTACTTGCACTCGTTGCCACATGTCCAGCAGTTTTTACTGTTTTATCAGAACTCATATAATTATATATCATAAAACATGTACCTAAAAATCTTAAAATAGTTGATGCTAACCTAAAACCATCAGCGTTAACCATTTCTTGTGTTAAAACATCATTCTGTATTTTAATACCTTTTAATGTAAGAAATTTATTAAAATAGAACTGATAATTATCCTAATTAATAGTATTTCTATCTGTAGCATTTATCGTGAGTGGTTTCATATATGCTATAAAATTATTTTTATCTTCACTTTCTTTTTTATCTTTTAAACTAAGAGCTGTTGAATCAAGGAAACCAACTCTCGAGTCATATATCATAGTTCTAATCATATCAATAATAATAAAGGTATTCTCTTTCCTATTATATTTAATTATACCATAACGAAGTTCATGTCACATTCCATCTGTACAATTACAATAGTTACTATTTAATTCACTGATTACTTTATTGAAGTTATGTTTACATTTATATATTTCATTAGAATTTTTAAATAGATCAGCTCCATTATAAGTTGTTAAATAAATAAGATCACAACTCATTCTTGCTGTATTAATTATTTGAGCTGACTTATGACACATTACAATCATTTGAATATTATAATGTCTTCCTTCTGTGAAATAATAAGCTATATCCTTATTTAACTTATCACCCATATCATCAAGAACAATTACACTATCTTTGAATTTAGACTTATTTTTTGATGTTATCATATTTATATAGCATGTATTAAACCCAATGTGAAACTCACCAGTCCCAAGATCTATCCAATCTCTATCATCTTTACACACTATGATCATACTTTTAGCTTGATCTTGGTCTTGGTTTTGGTTTTGGCCTTCGTTTTGGTTTTGGTTTTGATCTAAGTATAATTTTAAATATTGTCTAATAAAATATGTTTTACCTGTTCCAGTTCCACCATAAACAATAGTAGGTAATGGTGACTTTTCTTGTTCAAATCTAATTAGACTCCTATTCTTAAATCCACCAAAGCCTTCTTCTAGTTTTGTATATTTACTTGGTATTGAATAATATATTATATAACAAATTCCAATTAAGAAAATAAAAATTATAACTGAGCTACCTGTCTCCATTTTTATTCCTATTAAAAATGCTTATCCTAACCTTTGAGGAATTCGATAATAAATTCAATATTGATAATAATGCTATGAGTGATATCAGAGTAAAAGATATAGGAAAAGACATAAGTCTAACACCAATAGTGATGAGAGATCAAACTCCAGATAAAACAAGTGAAACTAACTTCAACATTATTGTCAATCTACATCCAACTGATGGTACACATTGGGTTTTAGCTATAAGAAGAGAAGGTGGTCCTGTGTATTGCTTTGATAGTTTTGGTGTTGAGACCCCACCATTATTTTTAGAAGAATATGTTGATCTAGGCTCTAAGGGAAGAATACAACAATATGATGAATCTTATTGTGGGGCTCAATGTTTATATATTATCTATCTTATTGATAGAGGATTTAGAATTAACAATGCTTTGAATATTCCAGTTAATCAATGTAAATATCCAGGAATTTATAATGAGTGTTTTTGTTTGGGTTGTAGTAAAGATAATGATAATGTTAATGATAATGTTAATGATAATGTTAATGATAATGTTAATGATAATGTTAATGATAATGATAATGTTAATGATAATAATAATGATAATGATAAATATAATGATAGTGCTAAAGATAATGTTGATGATAAAGATAATGATCTATGCAGTAGCTTTACTAATAAAGATAATGATAATGATAATTTTAATGATAATGATAATGCTAATGATAATGTTAATGATAACGATAATGTTAATGATAATTTTATATATCTATTTGATGAAAAACATCAAAGGGGTAAACCTAACAACAAAGAATATCCGCGAACAGACTCGGTCTGTGGTAAACCAAGCAGTTACACTGATCCTAGTAACAATATCTCTGGAAATAAAAATAAAGATCTACAATCATGGCTAAATGATGATAATATGATTACAGAAGCTACACTCCCAGAGAACTTTAGATGTATAATATCTGGTCCTAGTGAATGCGGCAAGACATTCTTATTAAAAAAACTAATTCTGGCTAGAATATACTTCGAAAAGCTATACATTTTTGGTCCTACTGGTTATCAATATGAAGGTGTAGAGCGAATAAATGATAAAGCAGATGTTGAGTTTGTTAAAGATATAAAAGATTTACCCTCTCCCGATCAACGACCCAAAGACTTAAAGAAACTAATGATATTCGAGGATGTTAGAGCCAAAGAACCAGTTATGAATGAATACTTTTGTAGAGGTAGACACAATAATTGTAATATGATATATCTTAATCAAAATCTATTCACAATAGATAGACAGAGTGTTAGAGAGAATTGTTATCTATTTATTTTATTTGAACAAAGAGGTAAAGTCCTCATATCTATATATCAAGATTTCTTTAATAATGTTGAACTTAGTTATAAAGATTTTGCTAATATATGTAATAAGGTATGGAAAGAGCCTTATAATTACATTTTTATTGATATAACTAAAAATAATAATAATAATGGTAAACAAAGAATTAATTGGGATCGGAGAGTTTTGTAGTTTAGTCTGAGTTTAAGTTTAAGTTTATATCTAGACTAAATCAACGAAGTTGCTGGCTACACAAGATGGACCTTTGGTCAGCTGAGTGCGTCAGATGTAAAGTCAAACTTAACACATCGCCATTAAAGTCTATAGGTCTCCCATACTCATCTTTAATATGAAACTCTATCTATTCTATTCTATCTTTAGATACAATTTGATATAAGATATTAGTTGGTATAATATTTATCAAGTAACCTGGTGGTTCTGTTAGAGTAAAAATATATAGTATGTCTGTGTTATTCCCATTATCTTTAACACAAGATATCACATTACAATGAATGTTAATAGTACTAAAACCCATAATGTCAACAATTTTCTGAGATGTATATTTACCTTGTTCGTAAACAATTTTTCTAAAGCCCAGTAATGGGTCTATTGGATTTTCTATGTCAAAGTTAATTGCACCTTGTTTTGTTTTCATTAAACTTTTCATTGTATTCTTATCAGGTTCTATTATAACATTACCATTAGTTTCTTCTTTTATTAATTCTGCTATTTCAGTTAATTCATATGCACCTGGTGTAATTGCTTTGTTATCACTATATGAGAATTGATTATTCCCTCTATTCACATTAAACACCGAATTATAAACAGATAATCTAATAAACCTAATTTTGTTGTATTAAGTATAGGTTCATTACAGTTAAACTTTTCTGTTGGTTTCATCATTCTAAAGTTAAGTGTTTGCTCTTTTTTAGCTTTAGTTAGAGTTTCACGTAGTCTTAGGGTTAGGTTTTACAACAAAGGGGTTATAATTTTTCAATTCCCTTATTTTTTATAAACAGAAATGAGTCTTTTACAGAAAATTAAAACTAATTCATATTGTGATGGTGGTAGACATTATAGTGGTACTAATAACATAAGAGGTTTTATTACTTGAAAAGGTACTAAGATGTTAAAGGGTAATTGTGTCAAGTGTAAGAGAAATAAGTCAATGACTGTTAATGATGTTGTATCAGATGATGCTGGTGGTGTATTTGCTAATAATGCTAATATCAGATTAGTTAATTATGGTATGATGGCGTTGTTTAGCTCAGTTAGGCTTGAAACTACTGGTGGTAGGACTATTGAATATATAGATCATTGTCATCCTAAACTATTGATGTATAAGTTATTAACTAGTACTGATGATGAATATGAGAGTGGTTTTGTTAGAAATCAAGGTAATAGAGATAGTCAACTTAAAGTTGACCATATTGCTGCAGAACGAGGACATATGTATATGATGGTTACGATGAGTGATCTATTTGGTTCCGTAAATGATTTAGAAAAGATCGTTTAGGATTTAAACTAATATTAAAAAGAAATAATAATGATAGAGCTCTATTTAGAATTAATGCTGGTGCTGATGCAGTTGGTAATGATGGTAATATAGATATTAGAGATATATCATGGTGTTTGCCCAGTAATGATAATAGTAATGACAATAGAATTATTGTGCAAAAGGGTTTAAGTAAAAAAGAAAGACATTTTATAAGAATGTACCCAATGCTACGAACTTCTTGTTTATCGATGTATGGAAAAGGTATGGAAAGACCGCAATATATAATAGTTGGTTTTGAAAATAATAATGTTAATGAACAAACTCATGATGCAAGTAAATTTGATATAATGAATGTTACTGAATGTTATTGTAAGATTGGTAGTGAGTTTTATCCCGTGGATAGAATGAATATTAATTATGGTACTAATAGTTATAATGAGGCTTTTAAAGAGATTGTTAGCTTTAATAAAGATTATAATGGGCTACCACATAATATAAAACCATATATAAATCATAGAACATTCAAAAGTAATTATAGAATATATGTGTTCGGTACTAGATATCAAAGTGATCATATAGGTCCACAACCAATACAACTTAATTTTAAATTTAGTGCCGCAGTTGCAGATGTTATTTGTCATGCATTAGTATTAACTAGAAAACTTATTAGCGTTAATAGTGATGGTAATAAGATGGTTGATATAGTCTCGTAGAGACTAATGACCGAAGGTCTATTATATCTTAGGCCTAGTTATAGTCATGGTCTTTGTTATCTGCGAAGCAGTTCCTGATAGTCATTGTTATAATTATGGTGAAACGTGGGTGAAGCCCCATCCGTGAAGCGGTTTCACCGATAGTCATTGTTATGGTGAAACATGTGCGAAGCACCGTAGCTCTAAACTATTTCTTACATGTCTCAACAAAACCCTTAGCATAAAAAATATCTGATTTCTTTTTATTCTCTTGAGATAGACCCTTAGCTTCAAGCTTTCTCTTAAGCTTAGTCTTCGAGCTTCGTTCGCGGGTGGAAGGGATTATACATTTCAACTTATTTTTTATAAGTATAAATGAGTCTTTTACGGAAATGTAAAACTAATTCATATTGTGTTGGTGGTTGACATTATAGTGGTACTAATAGCATAAGAGGTTTTATTACTTCAAAAGATACTAAGATGTTAAAGGGTAATTGTGTTAAGTGTGAGAGAAATAAGTCATTGACTGTTAGTGATGCAACAATAGAAGCTGAGGGATTGAAAGATTTCTTTAAAAGTGTTGGTAAAGCTACGGTAAACTTTGGAAAGAAAATTGCTAATTATCCAGTAAGAGCGTTAGAAATAGCAAGTAAAATAGGAAGTGCAGCTACATCTAGAAACCCTAGAGCTGCTTTATCAGCCACACCTGACTTAATTAAATTTGCAACTACTGGTGAAGGTATAAAGGTAGTACAAAAAGGAAGAGGTTTATACTTAGGTACAAAAAAAGATAATTTAGTTATGGGTAAGGTTAAGACTGAGACTATAATTTCAATTATAGCTTTAATCTTACCGATCTGCGAAGCAGGTTCCCTGCTCGGTGTAACCGCTTCGCGGATAAATATTAATACTAATATTATTATTACTAAAAACATTGTTATTACTAAGCACTAATAGCTTTAATCTAAAAAACACCTAATTTATTTTTCTTGTTCTTCTTATATTCTTCATATACTCTGACTTATTCATTATATTCATCATTATCCATTGATTTTTTTGTTTATTTATTTATTATCTATCTTTCATTGATTTAGTATATAGTTTATCAAACTTGTCGCTAAACTGTTTACCTAAAATATACATTTGTGAATATTTTATAATTTTATTTCTTATTTTAGTATTAATTGTTTTTGATAATGAACCACAAACAGTTGCTGTAGCAAAAGCTGTTGGTATAGAATAAGGTAATCCTATACCTGTTAATGCAACTGATTTTGTTAGTGCCGTTGTTGCTATTGATGATAATAGTATTTCTTTTATCTCAGCTACGTTAATATAATTTTTATATCTACTTAACTTCTTAATATTGTTATTAGTTTCAGTTTCATAATAATTTCTAATATCTTTTTTAATGTTAATATTGTTGTTAAAATTATTATTAGCTTGAATCTTTTCTTTTATCAGCCGCTCTGATACTGAAGTTAGATCTGGATATAGTAATCTCTCACTCGTTGCTGATGGATTGCTCATGGACTCCGTCATAGCTTTGCTAATTTTCATTAGTAAAAATTTTTTCTATTTGTTTCATTTTATCTTCTTGTTTAAAACCATAATGCATCTCAAGTCTTGCTTGCTCTTTATTATCAACTAATGTCCTTTTTAAAATTATAGCAATTATATATTGTACTATAACTTTTCTAAGAGATTTATTGTATTCTTTCATTTCTCTTAGACCGTTAGTAAACATATAATCTAAATGTATGCTAGTAATTTTTGATTAAACTTATTATTATCAAATTCTTGTTTTAATTGATTATATTTAGAGATAGTATCAGCAGCCACTTTATTACGAAACTTAACAGTATTTGTGACTTCATTTGCTGATTCAATAAACTCATTAATTAGTTCATCATTAACTCGTGTTTCATTTAGTTGTAATGGTTTAGTTGTGACTTTATCAAATTCTCCTTTTCTTAGCTCAGTTATGTTTTTACTTAAAATGTCTATTTTTTTAGAAGACAAAAAGTTATCGTTACAATACTCTTTATTAACAACATCTTTTTCATCTATCGCAGGATGTACATTTGTAATTTTATAGGTATCCTTCATATCAATATTATCATTATCTTCTAGGTATAACCCACGAGCCTTACTTAGTGTTAAATTGTTTGTTGATGTTGATGTTGATACGAGAAGCGGGTTTCCCGATTGGTGTTTAGCCTGATTGAATCTGTTTCTTGTCAAAATTTATATTAAGAAATATATTTAATGATTCTAAAACTTTATTATTAGATTCAAAGTCAAACTCGGATTTCAATAATTCCTGTTTGTAATATTTACCTTCTATTATCTCTCCAATCATGTCTTCTATCTTATATGTTTGTGGTAGTGTGTTCAAAACTTCATTAACTTTAAATAGTACTCTATTCCAATTAGAAGTGTAACCTTTAGAAAAAATATTACGTATATCTGCATTTCTAACATGATTACCAACTTTAAATTTTGGTTCAATCTTATAAGAAGTAGATATAATATATCTAACTATATCAGGAGTATTAGAAGCATCAACTGGTGTCATATTAATTGTTGAATGAATGTTATTGTTATATGTTATGACTGCATCATTTAATATATTTACCCAATTACCATCACCATTGATGAATATTGGTTTATTAATTATGTGTAATGATGTTCTATTAACCCTCTCTATAAACACAGCCTTTAAATTACTATAGGTAGAATATAGTTTTGTTTCATATTCTTTAAGTAAAGATTTAAATGTTTTATTGTAAAACTCACTACCTCTATCTACCCATAACTTTTGCTGGTTTTCTACTTTCAGAGCCACCATGTGGATGTTCACTCAATACTTTTTTAAAACCATTAGTTATAGACAAACCAGATTTATTCTTTAATTGAATGTTCCATGCATATTTTCTGAATATATTTATAACAGTTAATATAAACTTATAATTATTATTGTATTTACCTAGAGATCACATATCAATTAAATCAGCTGACCATGTTTCATCTTTATATAATGGTATTATTCTTTCTCTTCTGAACTTTGTTATTTGAGTAATGAGTACTTCTTTAGCTAATAGTTGTTGTTGTTGTTCTTGTTGTTGTTTTTCCATCATTATTTATTTATCATAGTTAAAAACAAAAGTATCTAGTTGCTCTTGATTAATAATATTCATAGATAATAGTTGCTTAGATATATCTAGCATTTCATCATATAATCCATCATGACCAGCTTTTGTTTCTAGTATTAATAATTCTATTCTTTCTACTAAACCATTTAAATGGCAACTTCGTTGATTGTGGGGGTCAGTCTTAGTAACACCACTAGCTTCTATTTGTTTATCAGTCTAATAATCAGTTTCTTCTTCTTCTTCTTCTTCTTCTTCTACCCCTTGTTCATAATCACTAGTATCACGATTAAATAAATATTCTGGAGGTTGGTATTGATATAACATGAGAAGTGGGTTCACCGATACTAGAAACCATTTTTCTTATAAATTTTGATCTAATACTTTTAGTATCTCCTCTTTGTTTATAACCGATATCCCTTAGAAATTGTTTTATTTTGTCTTCATTACCTTTTATGTCTCTTTCGGTTACATTTTTATTAGTAATAAAAATAGCAAAATTGTTGAGTTCGCATCAACTGATATTAATCGGAATTGATTATTTGTTTGTTTACCCATTTCTATCAAAATAGCAATCATTTCATTGTCTATAGTAAATGTTTTACCTCTATCATCTTTTAATGATACAGCTCGATCATCAAGAGAGTTGCTTTGTTGTTGGGGGTCTAAAGCTTTTAAAGCTTTTGTGTTCTAGGCTAATGCTTCTAATGTTTGGTTTTGAAAAGTCTGGCATGCTTCGCTGTTTGCATTTAAAGTTTGATTAAAAGGATCAAGTGAATCTTCCATGTCACCATAATATTCTTGTTGTCTTAATTTTTCTTCTAATCTATTTCTTGTGTTTGGTTTTTCTAGATTATTTGATTTTATAAGTGTTTATAGTTTAGTCATTTTTTATAATTGTAATAAATCATTATATAGTGTAATAGCAGCAAGGATTAACTTTCTATCATCATTAATGGTTAGCTCTTTAATATTAATTATAACTAGGTCTTTGTCTCCATCTAATGATGCATTCGTAATCGGGGAACCTGCTTCGCAGATTTTTTTTACCAGATCTCTTTTGAATAGATATAGATTCTCATCATGAGGATAGCTTTTAATGTTATTTACATAAAATCTTTTATCATCAAATGTGTTTAGAATAATCTTACTTGTTTTTGTTGTTGTTATGTTATCACCAACTTTTTGTATTCTACATTCATTTTCAGTTCTCTCTGTGTTATACATTAGTGCATTATAGTAATCTTCATGTTTAGCATTGTTACAATTCTTAATTCCTTTCTCTTTAGTTTTATTGGGGTAATCTTTAAAGCTATATGTCTTTGGTGTTAGTGCCACAAACTCTTCTATTATTCTACTTCCTATTTCATGTTTGAATTTACCAGGGACTTTATTATTAGTTTTGATTGGAGGTTCGAGATTGGATAGGTCCATGTGTTCATTGTCGACATTACCCTCCCTAAAACTTAATACAAAAATATCAGTATCCATATAATGGAGTTGTAGATCTTTGAGAGATGGTTGAAGAATAATATAGAATACATCATTCATGTGTAATTTACTTAATTCTAAGATAGTAACACCTACATATACTGGAGAATCATATTCTATTTTTTTTATTTTGGCTTATATATTCATTTTGGCCTCAATCCTTATATCTAGTTATATTCTTAAATGTTGGTTTATTTATACTTTTCATTATCTTTTCTTAATCATGTAAGAACTTACTTTGAAGGAATTGTAGGGGATTCATGCACATTCTTCCATATAGGGAGTTGTTCATTAATTTCCTTACATCCTTCTCTGCTTCAGTTTTAGCTGTTCCTCTTTTATTTCTATTGTTTTGTATATAATCTCTACATATATAATCTCGTTTAAATTTAATTACTCTATGTATTTTTGTTACTTTTACTCCCAACTTAACATAGAAATTTAACATCCTTTAATGAACCATGTATTCTGTTTTGTTGTTTTGGTCAAAGATTACTTTCTCGGTATTCCAATTTATTATCATTTATCTTTCTCTTATTGGGCATTAGTGCTAGTTGCTCTGTTCTATCTTTACAACTATTAGTATAATCAATATCACAATTTATATAGTAACCGTGATCACTATCATCTGGAGTATTTAATATATAATCTTGAGATGTAGTAGTAAACTTGAAATCCTTATAAGGTAGCTTTTGCATCATTGCATAGCCGTATAGGTTATTCGCGTCTATGTACGAGATCTGCGAAGCAGGTTCGCTGATTGACCTCTCGTCATCCGTGAAACGGCTTCGCCGATGCTTCGCCATTTTACTTCCATTACTATTGTTGACTATCCTATCACCCATTATACCGCATATGCCACCTCTCTTTGCTTCAAAAAAATCATCTAGCATTTGTTTATCTTGTAATGTATCTAATGAAACACCGCTTGACATTAACCAACATTCAAAGCTATAACCCGGGAGAGTAACGTAATGTAGTGAGTTGTGTCCAAACTCTTTCATACTTAATTTGACATATTCTTTCATGCAGTAGTCTAATATTTCCACATCATTCTGTAAATACTCTATAGTTAGATCATAACCAGTTTTATGACTGTTGTCATTATTAAAGCTATCGACTTCTTCTTCTGTTGGTAATTGATTAGATAGAGAGGATTTGAAGTTTTCTATTTTTAGATTACCTATAACTTCTTGGTACGACTTTGTCGTGGTTCCCCAGGTGTCTAAACCAAAGTATTCATATGGATATAATGTTTTAGTTTTACACCCATATATCTCTGCCATTTGATCTAGGGGCATAGCTAAGATGCTATAACTATCTAAGAATGTGAGACAACCAATGCTAAACATCTTAGACTTACCAGCGGCTAGTGGTATGTTATCTACTTTTCCTTTATCATTATTCTGTTTAAATAGTTCACTGTATAGTAGGTTGAAGTCATAGCCAGAGCCATTGTGGAATACTACAGGAATGAGGTTTTGTTGTTTATACCTCAGATTAAATATTTCACATGCTGGTACTCTATATTTACCAGTTTTATGACAATGATCTCTTACTTTATTAAAACTTGTTTTACTGCAGATATGACAAGTGTTATTAATTTCATGGTATAATTTATCTTCTTCATTGAATATCATTTGTTAGTTGCGCTTGAAGTTATTCTCAGTTTTTATTTCTAATAGATCACTAGCAAATCTTTAGATACAATCAAGACCGAAGTAGTATTTTAATTTACCCAACCCGATGAAACCCAAACTTATTGTTATGTGTTCAGCTATTAAATATTTACAGTCATTAGTTGCGACTCCAACAATGCAACCTTCTATATCAGCAGTTAAAACTTTTTTTATATTCTGACACTTTTGTTCATTTATATAGTAATTTCCTTCTTCTTAGGACAAACAACCTCGGGTTTGAAAGAGTTGGTATATTCATGTTTGTCGTATTTAATTTGTGAATAAAACCATTATGTACATCGATCACATTAATAGAATTTGTGATTCATTCTATTTGGTCGATCTAACAAGGTTTCTATGTTTTTAATTAGAGCACAGTGTTCTGTAGTACCATCTCTCCAAACCAATATTCTGACATCTTCTCTATCTTTGTCAAAATCATACACTGGCATAAACAATTCTACTTTGCCCCCACCACAAGGTATGTATACGTAAATGCTAATATTGTACAATTTCTGTATTCTTATTATATAAGCAAGATTATCTTCATCTCGTTGTCATGATTCAATTAGATTATTTACATATTTACTCTCGCGTGTTGCGTGGTCCATAGAAGGATGTAGCCAAGCAGTAATAGTTAGTTACCAGCAGTCGTATTTATAACTACCTATATTTAATATCGATTTAGAGTTTTTGAGATCAGTGGGTAAATCTATATACCTACCAATAGATGCTTTAGTTGGTTCAATATTTATCTGAATACTTCTCAATCCAAGAAATTCGAAGTCGTAGCCATAACCTTCACATATTTCCCTTTCGAAATCTAGCCATTGCTTGAAGTCACCGTAATCATATATAGCCTTATTAATAATATAGTCGGTGTTGAAGAATATTTTTGTAATTTTAACTTCTTCTTTGGTTCTCTTCTTGTACTCACACTCGGCCGTGACCTTATATTTAAAACTCTCAATTTTTCTAAACTGATAACAGTTTTCAATTTCCTCTAATGAGTATTAGTTGCTTCGTCTATATCTTCAATATAATTCCCACCTTTATTCGTAATATAAAACTATCTCATATTCTGACTTGAGTTTATATCAAAGTCTTCTGTGTTTTCTAGATACATGCGATTGTGACTATATGAATGAGTAGTTAGAGCTACTTTAATTCTAATTTCTTCATGACATTTTTTTTCATTCAAACTTAATTCTGGTGTAGATATTGTCGTCGGGTTTAGTTTTAGTTTTAATAATATCTTTAGTTTCAGTTCTAATAGAAGGTTTGACATAGATAAAGTCTCCATCCGAATCATACATTTTCTCTATAGTTTTAATTGAGGCTTCAGTTTTAGTTGAGGCTTCAGCTATAGCCTCATCCACATCAGAATCAAACATTTTCTCCAATAGTTCTTTATGTTTGGGAGCGTATGATTGATGTCTGTATAAACCCTTCTTTGTTTCAAAGGATAAATTACAGACGTCGCAGAAGTTCACACTTGTCACATTACTGTTTGTTGAGTGAGACATGGTGTATTTTATTAGGGAAAATTTTGGAAAAAATAATTTTTCGAAAGTGAAAAAATGAAGTGTAATAAGTGTAAAAATGAGCCTTGGAAAGAATGTTGTAATGATTGCAATGAATTAGAATATTGTTGTTATATATGTAAAAATATAGTTAAAGTAAAAAATTATATTAAACATTTGGGAGACCATTATGATAATCCAAATCAATATCTAGAGTGCAATATGTGTAAAGTTTGTAAGCATATTTCTTTCTTTAGGTTTAGAAATGGAAGATGCAGATTATGCATCTATCTTAATAGATATAGATTCGGTCATACTAGAAATCAGTTCAGAGAGCATGTTTATAAATATAATATCGGCGAAGCCAGGGATTATGCTCTTGGTGTATAAGATAGGCACAAGTAAAGTTATTTCATATAAATATTAGCAAAACTTTAAATTTATAAAAGTGTTAAGCTGGTTTTTGTGCAGTTTATTTTCGCAAGTTGGCTTTACGTGCTTGTTACACGGTCTCACTAGTTATACTGAAAAACACTATTCACTGTGTTTCCACCGATCTCAGTGTTTTTGACTGTATACCCATCACAGTGTGTCCCATATACAGTCTCACAGCAGGGATCATCCTTTTTAAGAACTGTGAATTTGGTTTTTTTTATCTCACTTAGTTTCATAGTAATTCATCAAAGTCGGGGGACGTTCACTGGAGTCAGTGAGGAAGGAACCTTAAACCTTCCGTTTGCTAAAGCAACTTAACTAGACTCGATGATTTAACCACTACGCCAAGTGAGACAGAAAGTTTTAGTTTTAGATTGATTAAATATTGATTAGGGGGATATATGAAAATTTTTATTATTTTAATATTTTTTTTCAAATTTTGTTCAAGTTTTTTTGCAAGTTGGTTTTACGTGCTTGTTACACGGTCTCACTAGTTTTATACTAGTATCTGGGGACTTCCACTGTATTCAGTGGGGATAGAACCCAAACTATCCGTCTGATAACGGTTAATTACCAGCTTAACTCGACACTAGTGGTTTGCACTAAGTGAGACAAGAAATGATAGATTTTGAGTGAATGTAAAGGTAATATGTAGTAGTGGAAAAAAACAGGGATAGCAACAAGCAGTAAAATTTGGCCCGATTCGACATGCGCGATTAGCGTTAGGAGAAAGGGTCAAACTTTACTGGTGGTTGGTATCCCTGTTTTATCCACTACTTGGAAAATGGCACTGATTTGACGTTTTTCCTTTTAAAGTCAGATGAAATTTGAAACGAGGTTTCCACTTATCATACTCAACAGAAGCGCAGAGATGTTGTCTGCAATAATCATATTCAGTAGCTGCCGGAAACGTAACTTCAATGTTTGAGTTCCGATGTCTCAAATTTGAATATCATCAACGCTGAACGGATAAATTTATCACAGTGTTCAGAATGCACATAATTCGAGCATTGAGCGTTTGAACTTATGAAAGGGTTCTCAAAAAAGAAAGCCTTTATTACTACCCTAGCCTACACATGGAAGTATGAAAAGACATAAAAATTCCAGGGGGGAGGGGGCAAATAATGAATTAAATTAAGCCAAGTTAAAGTCCAGCTAAGTTAATTTCACGGGCGAGTTAAAGTCTTCCCATGGCCATTTGTGAGCCATAGCAAGAGTCTTTTCATAAATTCGTTTTAAAAGCAAATTCAGGTTTTTTAATTCTTTTTCTGCTTCTATACATACATAAGCAGCACACGTGCAAGAGTAAGTATTATTGCATCGGTCCAACTTAAAAAACAACCAGAAAACTGCCAAAAGACATAGAGTTTTTTTCAGTTCTCAAGATAAAAGAGTTATCGCAGCTGGAATATATTGCCACAACAGTTGACTGAATGAAACTAGGTAGTTTAAATGTAGTGCTTTTCTGCTCATTCGCCCAGATGAGAATGTGGCGTTATTCATTTTTTTCCTTTCTTAATCGCAAAAGATGAAAGAGAATGAATGCTGACTACGTTATAAGCAATAGTTAGCAAAAAAATTGCGTAAAATATTAACTGTTCCAGGACACGTCATATTGCCCAGCAAAATTCCAGGACACGCTTTATTGTTCAGCCAAAATCGAGAATGGTTGTTTTATTTCAAGCCAAAGTCAGGGACATCACGCAAAGTCTACACAAATAATTTTCACGCTAAAATTCTGTCGAGGACAGTTTTTTTCATGCCTTAGATCGGTCGAGTATATCCATATTTAGATTAGGTTGCAAATGAGAACTGTTAAAAATAGATTCAACACAACTGTATTTAGAGAGGAATAGTTAAAAGTTATAAAATTGTGGAGAAAATGGGCACTCTTGTAAAGATTTACGCCGGTGAAAGTAAAATGGCGAAAAATTCAATTTGATCTTCAATGCTTCGCTAAAATTGCAGATTAATGAGGTACTTTTTTATTTAAATCACACTATTGATCTAATACCGAGAATTCAGTCTCTAGATATGCAACAACTCTGACCAACGTTGAAATAATGCTTATCCAATGCATTTCAAACAATTAATTGAACAATACTACAAGGCAAAAATGCAACAATACCATTAAACAAAAAAATGAAGTCGGTTGCCTCATAAATAGTTGAAAGCTGATTATGATAACAGTCAACTGTTTTCTGGATGGAAATTCAGCAAGTTGAAACTTGTTATATTTTTATCAAATTTTTTATTCAAAAATTTGAACATACATTTGTAACAAATATCATCAATAAAAGCTTTAAAGATCTATTTTTTCATCGGCAGTAGGTGCACAAGCATTTAAAACTTTTAGTGGAGTCATTATTTTTTTTTATTTTTCGTTTTTATCTTTGAGTTTTGAATAAACTGACAAAAGAACTGTTCGAGATCTTTCACTTTGCAAATAAACATATAAATTGGGTGCCACATATATTTTTGCACTGCGAAAAATGATCTTTTCAAAATAATTTCATCTTTCTCAGTCAAATTATTTCTCTGAAGACAGCAATGACTCGTTCGTCCTTATAAACAATTGGTCCTTCGAGAAATTTTCTTATTTCACCAGAAAAGGTTATCACTAGCCAAGACATATGATTTTGTTCAAGATCAAAAGCATAACTTTCTTGGCTAATTGTTTTCAAGTGCTGATATTGTTGGATGGAAATTTAGACAATTGTTTTAATGTCCCATTAATGCCACATTCGAGAATTCGTTTTTTCAATCTATGCATTGCCAACACGGTTGAACACAGAAGGAAGATCAGTGTGCACTTTAGATAAATTATTCGAAGACAATTCAAATAAAGTCACCACTCATCGCTTAAGTCATGGAAAAATTTGGATTTTAATTTAACCCGATGATCCTATTCCTCCCGACGATTTTTTCGTTATCCTGCAATTGTCTCCGATCACAATAGAGCTGACAAGTTTCCCGTGCGCGCTCTGTGACCCTTGAAAAGCAATTGCTACTAAACTCAATAAAAATATGACAATGTTTATGAAATGTCAACATCAGTTAGCAGTACAAATTCACTACTGTTCCATCAATCAAACTAAATGAGTTGCTATAAAAAGTTGTCACTGAAAAATTTCGAAGTCGATCATCCAATTTCATTTGAATAATTGATTTTTGTTTCGATTGAAGGGATAAATAATATATAATGATTCATTATAATCTGAACAAAAATATCATGTAAATGTATTACTGGTGTCCATTAGAATTTTAAGAACTGAATCAATCAATTCATCGTTGGATTTCTTTGCTTCTTATCAATTCGCTTACCTTTCTTCGATTTTTTGTTATTTCGTGAGTTAGTGAATTGCACCGTTTCCAGTGAACGTCAGTATTTCAAGGGGAAATAAAAATTCCGACATTTTAAAGCGACAAGCATTTTTGTACTTGGCAGAAAGAGAATCGTCAAAGTTCTTACAACCATCTCGTGTGGTTGCAGAACTGCTGAGATGAAGTTGCTGTGGTTTTGCACATGTTTTTGAGGTAACCGCAGCATTTTTGAAAATTTTTTGTAGATCTTGAATTTAGTAGTATTAATTATACGGTTGTCCTTTTTTAATTAAATCCAGTCAGTAAAAAGATACTCAATTCAGCTGCAGTGTGGCATCTGCAACTTTTGTAATCTCAACGAGAACTGATTGTAAAAGTTTACATTGTTGTTAAAGCCCTCCCGAAGTTTTTCAACAACTACTCGGTTTCACCTCGAAGTTTGATAACTTTATGACTTGATGACGATAAAAACCGTGTGTAATATTAATTAGCACTTTGAGAAAGCACAAAACCGCAGATATTAAAATCAATTATTAGTTTTGGGGTTTATGATTGAAATCAGTTGAAAAGTTTTCCTCCGATGAGTAATTGTTGTTCATTATTTGAAGAAAATGACAACGGGTTTAGAACAAAGCAAAGACCACTTCGTTTGCATGAATTCCTTTTCGCTCTCTAAATATTTTTTCGTTTAATTCGCCTTTTCGCAGAAGATTTTTACCATAATTTTGGGGAAACAAGGCTAACATAAGCTCTGAAGAATAAGTCAGCTGAATTTCCTTGCAAATCTAGGAGCTGACTGTGCTAAGTTCGACTGAAAAAGCTTCTGGTGATTAGAACTTATTATTTAGAAGCCAAAGCCTTCCATAAATGAATTGGCTATCATCATTCAATAAACTACCACTGAACTGCACACCGGATAAAAGAAACTTTCCGCTATATCCACCATCTTTGAAGAGAGCATTGTAAAAATGCTCTAAAAACTGTTTGTCGTACTTCATTATGTCCCTCTCCTCGGCTGATGAAGTGATTACGCTAATGATTTCACCAAAACGGTGATAAAAGAAACACGATCGATTAAAAACAAAAGCTCACTTATTGACATTAAGATATGGTTAATTGCCTCCTACACATAGCTCCCTCACGCATGACATTTTAAGAAACGGATGACTTGGCAAAGCCAAATTGAATATAACTGCGTGGGAGTCTCAATCAAATATGCTTTAGTTGAAGCTCACTTTAGGTGAAAACTTTTTGAAAAAAACAAAATGGCTGGTGCGAGTCTGTGCGTAGCACAGTATGTTCCAACATAACTCTCAAGGCTGCAAAAAACCGTTAATTTCAGTCACAGAAACCACTGGGGGTATCTGAGAGCAACTTATATGAATTGGAGATAATTACCGGTACTGTTTGAACCAAAAAAACCTTTTCTCGGCAGACAAAAACGAAAACTCCTTACCACATTCTAGAAGGATACGTATGGCGCAATCTCAAAGACGGGGAAATAGACAAATCATAAACACAAACACACACACACACACACACACATTTATATATATATATATATATATATATATATATATATATAAACATATATATATATATATATATATATATATATACATATATATATATATATATATATATATATATATATACCACACACATATTACGCAAACAAAGAAAAACGCACAAATACAAACCCCGTAACACGAAAAAAATACATACCTTCCTTTTTGGCAACTGATCTTTACTCAAGGTTTCTCACGTTAATTTAAGTCTTCTTTGTTTTTTCTTTAAAAAAGGTGTGGAATCGTTAAGTCGTTAAGGCAATTGATTGGGAATTTGTAATTCTGACAATAAAATTTGAAATGAAACTTTTTGAAGTTTTTCGAAAATTTTTTCCATTTTTGATGAGCATAATGAAAAATAATCTTTTAAAATCTCGAAGATAATTTACCAGCGCTATTTGAAAAAAAGAAATTCGGTTACGCAAAAATTTGAAGCCGCAATTTATAAAAAAAAATATGTAAGTTTTCTATTCCTTGTAATTTCTGACAGTTTTTGCACTCCGCCTCTATTTGTGTGTAACGTTTTGAGGAACTAACACTCTCATACTAACTCTCTCTTGCTATCTTTTTTACACTCAGGTACCACACACAAACTCAATGACATCAATACACCCTGACAGGCACACACACACACACACACACACACACACACACACACACACATACTAAAACGCAAAAACACAAATAAAAACCAAAAAATCCTTTTTTTATTTTTTTTGTGGCAACTGATTTTTGCCCATGATTCGCTTCGATCACTTGTGTCTCATTTGCGTTATTTGGAACACAGGGGATGGTCTAATTCTGGCAATTATTTGGGTTTTTGTGACATTGATGGTAAAAACTTAAAATGAACTTGTTGAAGTTTTTCCCAAATTTTTTTCCATATTTGTTTTTTCATGACCACAATGAGCCAATTCGTTTTTCTTTCAAGGTCTCGCAGATGTGCTACAAGCTAGAACTATTCTGCTTCCACTTGTGTCTAAAAACAAAATGAATTAACTCTCTCAGACTAATTTTCTCCTTTTCTCACTCACACATACCACCACACTCATTAAACACACACGCACTCATATACACACACCCACACATGTGCAAACACACAAACAAACAAAAGCCCTACACAAAATATTTTTTTTATTTCTCGCAATTGATCTTTACCCATTGTTCGCGTTGCCTATTTATTTTAAGCTTCATTTATCTGGAATACTATGCGTGGACCTCTTGACGCTATTGTATCGGTAATTCACAAAATTGAAACTAATATCTGAAATGAAATTTTAAAGGTCTTTTCATTTTTTATTGTTTTTGAGGCTTCATAAGAATAATGGGTCGTATCGTTTTTTCAATATCTCGCAGTGGAGTTACAAGCTAAGCTTCATCAGCATCGTTTGGCTTTTGGACATAACTGAAACCGTTTTTTGTGGCAATTGTATTGTAATTCCTCCAAGTTTCAGAATTTCTGACATTTTGTGCGCTCCACCTCTATTTAATTCTAACACGTTGAGAAACGTTAAAGGCTGTCCATAAAAGTTATGATTTCACAAAATTGAAAAAAAATGGTTTTCAATACAATGTACGTTTTGGCCCTCTCACTCTTTGAATTCTAATACTTTTGTGATTTGAAGAAAGGAAATTTCTTGCCATCTTTCAAAAACACTCGTCGTTTTTTATGAAACTTTTTACAATCATTGAACTATTTAATTTGTCAATATACACAAATGCTCACTTTCCGGACAAGGTCAATTTGACGAGCAATTTGAAAATACAGAGAAACGGAGGTTAATTTCTCTCTAATTGTCAATAAAATTATAAAAAAAATTTGAAGTTGTTCAGCCCGCTATCATTTTACACCCTAGCTCTCAAACTTTTGTTATTGAATTATACGAGAAGATGTATGTTCGAACGATGTGCTCTGAAAACGTAGGTAATTCAAATAAAAAAGATGAGAAAAGAAATCCATCTTTACTTTTCAATAATGAATTTGGTTGATTTGATCTTCATTCCCAGAAGCAGATTTATTTTGCATCTGCATGGTTTCAAAAATGAATAAAAGGTTAGTTCTAGAGAAATTGAAAGAATGGTTCGAGAAAACAGCTTTAGAATTCAGAAAAGAATACTATTTTCTGCTTTTAGTTTTACGTTCTCAAAGTGGATTTTTTTGGCTATTTTGGGAGCTCTAAACTGCTTTAGACAATCTTTTTTTCAGCAAATGTGTTTGATGAAGAGAAAAATTGGTAGTTACAATAGTTCTCAATCATCAAAAAACGGAGAGACGAAATAAAATTTAACAAATTTTTGAGAAAAAATGCAAAGTATTTTTTTCGAAGTTTTTGGTCAGACGCTTAAAATTGTTAACTTTTAGGCTGGAAACGTTCAAGAATTACTCGTGACTATCCAAACTCCATTTAACCTAACTAATTTAACTTCAAATTTCTCCGTTTTTTAATCTTAAATTTCAAAGCGATTTGTCACCCTATCCCCCCTGCGCCAGAGCGATGTTTTTTTTACTTTTCGATTTCTCTTCACATTTTCAAAGTGCTGAAGCATTCCCCCTTTTATTCTAACTTCTTGTAATTTTTCTTCAAATCAAGACTAGATCCCGAGTGCTACCAAAGTGGTGTTTTTCTTTTTTCTCTACGACCAGTAACCAAAAAGTGCAGACTTGACTAAAGAAAAGAAGCCAGCCTCGCATATATAATCCCCCATTTTGGAAAAATGATGGAACAACAAGTAATTCATTGTACTGTATTTAAACTGGGCAACTTCGATTGCTTTTGATTTTTGGCCAATGTCCCCAGTATTATTGTTTGAT
>NC_134468.1:56191017-56198517 GCF_964194025.1 Convolutriloba macropyga
CCATCAAACTTGGGAGTTCTCTCACTGGTTGAGACTCATGGGGTTATTATACCGATAGCAATGTAAGAATTGTAGTGACAAATTTTAGTTACTGCAACTTACTGTCCAAAATTTAAGACTTTTGCTGTGAGCATAATCGTTTTCACAGCAATTCCCCCTCCTTTTTTAGACTATTTTTCCATCATACATCAAACCGGGCTGTGATAAGGCTATTAGAAAAATACCCCTGGTCATTCTTTCTCGCTATCATTTTCATGACATTCTAGTGCCTTGCGGGTTCAGTCCAGCCGCCACTGGACTCAAGTTGAAATCTGTGTAATCTCAAGTTGAAAATTTCTCTGTTACGGTGCACCGAAATGGTTTTTTATTGCCAGGTAACTGTGCTGGCATATTTCATGCGAACTTCCTAGTCTTAAACCATAATAAATCTTTTTCCTCAGTAAAGAGCTAGCAAATAGCACTTTTTCTCCTGACCTTCTTTCATTTGCCCTACCTTCACTCCGAAAAATTGACCGTCTTCCGGTTTTCCGATTGACCGCTTTTCCAAGTCGAACCAGCTGGGCTAAGACGAGGGCGGCAGATTGTTGGGTGTGGTGCGATTCCAAAGTTGATAGACTCAATAAAAGCTTCGGTCGCACATTTCACCTGATCAATACCAAATTTCGGTCTGTTCGATCTGAGCAACATCCAATTTTTGGTCTGACTGGGTTTGGTGTAGGAAATACCCCATTTTTGACTGTTCCATCTGAGGAAACCTATTGGCCGTCAAATGTAAGGTCTGATTACTACTCATCATACTTCGGTCCATTCGTTCTAGTCAATAGCCTTTTTTGATCTTTTCACATTCTCGGAATTGACCAGAACAAGGAGGCGCGGCAATGTGTATTTGCACAAAACTTTCCGACCCCGCTCACCCGCGTTTTGACTTAATTGTCTTCCAAAATGAGGAGGAGATAGGAACATTCAAAAACTCAGAAACTGTTCCAAAACAATTGTTGTATGAGTTCCAAAATTGTCATAAACTCAATGTTCTATACAAACTAAATAAAATTGTATTAGAGGACAGTTGCAACCTGCCAATAATAAGACTACAAGGCAAGAAAAACACATAATAAAACAACAAAAAATTAACTACGGCAAAAAAAACTCAATATCTTTTAAAAGAACATTTAGCAATGAAGTCAAAAACAATAAGATAAAACCAAAAACTACATAAATGAACTTGTACTTTGAAGTCAAGCAGATGGGACTTGTCTTCAACGAGACTAGTTAACAACTCTACAAAAAGAAGAACGAAAAGAGGCAAAGTTCAAAATCCATTGAACTTGTGGAAACCAAATAACTACAGAAGTCATGACAACCATCAATCTTCAACTCAAAAATGCTACATGAGTTCAAACTTAACTTTTGAAAACGCAACAACTTCTGTTTATAGAGACACTGAGTAATAAAACTACAAAACAGCAACAAACACCGAAAGGACTCAAATCACAAGAAAAGTTAAAGAAAACAAATCTTTTAAGCTATTAACGGCAAAGATTATATATGTCCAATTGGGCCTATGTTGATCACCAATAAGGCTGGTTTTTCAAGTTGTAATGTGAGAAAAAAAACAACAAACAATGAGCAAGTTTTAAAGGATCACAATTTTTAAATTTGAAAACGCAGTGCCAAAGTCATAAAATATCATCGGTTGGAACACAAAACTGGTAGAAATTAGTGTTTTTGTCACAATAAAGGTAATGGATGTGATCTTTTGTCATAACTCAGACTTAGTTACAAGTAGACAAAATAAGATGAAATACGAAGTACGAAGACAAAATTACGTTGATAGTTTTGAAAACTAACAAAATCAAAGTCATTAAAACCATCAACTGCCAATGGGAAGAAGTTCAATAAGTTCACTTACAGCCCCATAAGAAGCCATTGAGAGCTGCTGTTTTTTCAAAAGCTGTCAAATTACTACAAAAAAGAATATTAATTAGAGCCAAGTATCGAAAAATGTCGAAGCCAAAAAAACCATAACCTATCCGCTGATAATGTTATATATATTAATTTGGGCTTCTTTTCAAATAGCAATTGGACCTGTAGTTAAGTTGCTTTGTGAAAAGTGACCAAAAAGAGCCACAAAAACAGGAAACAAAGGACATTTTTCATGACACTCATAGAATCAAAAAATTAAAAACCTCTTTTTAAAGCATAAAACCGCTCAAAAATCAATTTCTGTTTTAATTGAAAACTGGACTATTGGACCGTTACAAAAAAGAACAAAAGCACAGTTTGACAGAAAAAATGTTAAAAAGGCGGTTAAGTTCAAAAATTCTTTCATAGTTTTTTTCAAACAAAATTATTCAAGGTCATAGACACCATTAGTTAAAACCGCTACGAAATATTTTTGATTCAACAGAGAGAAAATGGGACATTCCAAAATTGATCAATGAGAATAAGCTGCAGTCAGACTAATCTCAATGAAAGAAGTTGGGTGTAAAAAGTGAGAAAGATGAAAAAGTAAGTGATAATTTGATTTAAAAAATATTAAAATACATAGATGCAATCAGATAGGGACTAAAAACATGCAATATCCTCTCTAAAACATTTTGTGATAGCGAAATAGACGCTCACTTAATGATACCAAATCTTAAGTCTACAAAAAACAGCAGAAGCTGGCAAAAGAAAAGAATTTAGAATTTTAAAAACACCGTCAGAGTAAAACAATGCGCTTTAATCTGAAAACAAAATAGTTGTAAAAACCACAATGCTCTAAATAGAGTAGACAATATAAATTAGAAACAAAAATACAAGTAATAATAATAAAAATAACAATAATAATAATAATAATAATAATAATAATAATAATAATAATAATAATAATAATAGTAAAAATAATAATAATAATAATAATAATAATAATAATAATATTATAATAATAATAATTTTAATAATAATGATGATAATAATAATTAAAATTATAATATCAATAATAATAACAATAATAAAAAAAATCAGAATAAACTCAATCAAGCAGAGTTACGAACAACTTTAGTCCACCGATTAGGGGAAAACCAATTTTCAAAAATTAACAGTTCTCAAATAATAATAATAATAATAATAATAATAATAATAATAATAATATTAATAATAACAATAATAATAATAATAATAATAATAATAATAATAATAATAAAAATAATAATAAGAATACTAATAATATTATAATAATAATTTTATTAATAATGATGATAATAATAATTAAAATTATAATATCAATAATAATAACAATAATAAAAAATAATCAGAATAAACTCAATCAAGCAGAGTTACGAACAACTTTAGTCCACCGATTAGGGGAAAACCAATTTTCAAAAATTAACAGTTCTCAAATAATAATAATAATAATAATAATAATAATAATAATAACAATAATAATAATAATAATAATAATAATAATAATAAGAATAATAATAATATTATAATAATAATTTTAATAATAATGATGATAATAATAATTAAATTATAATATCAATAATAATAACAATAATAAAAAATAATCAGAATAAATTCAGTCAAGCAGAGTTACGAACAACTTTAGTCCACCGATTAGGGGAAAACCAATTTTCAAAAATTAACAGTTCTCAAAAACATTTTATCGTGAAGGGTAACTTTAGTACTTGAAAGGTTTTTTGCTTCCTTTTCCAAAAAATTCTTTAATTTTCTTCGAAACTAACAAAAATTTTTATGTTTACAGTTAAACTGAGACAATAAATTAATTAATCGGATTACACTGTTAAAGCCATTATCTTCAGAACGTTTCCGGAAAGTTTCTCTGGCTTTAATAAATTTATCAAACAGAAATAACGCATTTTTCATAACTTTTATTTAAGTTACCAAATGGCCGTCAAATTAATTCTTCCAAAACATTTTCGTAGGATGGGAGGTAAGTAGCACTCTTGTGGGTATTTAAGGTTGGTATCAGCAATTTTAATATCAGCTCTGGGGAAGTTGGGCAAAGTGGGCTTATTTGTCGCCATTTTTCATTACAAAATATGCTGTTTTCATAAATGTAGCCATAATTTTAGCCAAAAAAATTAGTTCAAAAAGTTCAGCAACTGTCTTTTATCTTTAAAAATAAAACCATGGCATTTTTGTCAACAATTTTATGACATTTTAAGCTAAATTGATCAGAATTTTGGCAAATTTACAAAAAAGTAAACAAAACACCGGAAATGATGCCATTGTTCACAAAAGTTGGCTCTCTGCTGTAGAGAAAGGAATTTAAGACCTTGAAAACGGTCGCTTCTTGTTTTCAAACTCTCTATTGCTTCGTGCGAAAGCAAAATTACCGGCAGAACTGAAAAAGGGCATAACTCAAATTGCAAAAACTTCTATAGGTCTTATGATTTCCATGTATTTCATTCTGATTCGCAGATCAAACACGAGGGCCATTAAAAAGAATACTAGTATTGATGTCGGAGAAAGTTACAGATTTATACATAGTCATTTCTAAAAAGTTAAAATTCTTAACAAATAATTCATTACGTACATTTTTTTGAGTTATTCTTTCTTATTATTTTTATCCATATTGTCAATGAGCAAGTGCAAGGAGGATCTGATAAGGTAGTGTTCGTGAGTCAGCTTTTTGACTCTGATAAGGAGGATGATTTGGTAGTGTTCGTGAGTACCCCAGAAACACACAAGCAAAAGCTGAGTAAAAAGGAAAAAAATTCAAAGTCTCACAAACACAGTTTTTTTATTTTTACTTTTTATTCGTTTTCTACTATTAGAAAAAAAACAACTCAAAAATGGAAGCTAACACAAACGCTGATCAACAGGAAGAGATGCAATCGCGGGAAATCAATTCGTTACGAGAACATAAGCAAATAGATGAATTAAGGGGGCGAAAATTCTTGCTATAAAACGAGGATAGAAAAACATGAAACTGAGCAAAAAAACTTTCAAGGCCGAATTGGTGCTCAAGAGCAATACAGTAGAAAAACACGTTGTACATTTGTAATCCACAACAACGTACTTCTCGACACTCTCTGGTTGTTTGGAAAACATCTCGGAATCAGACAACAAGAAACGAGAATAAAAGATTGCCATATACTCACCGGGACTGGAAAAGGTTATGTCTTGCCATCAGTCTTCATCAAATTCATTTACATGGACGATAAGAACAATGTTTGTAAGTCACGCAAATTATTAAAGAAAAAGAGAAACGAGATAAACGATTGAAACAATTATATTAATCAGCACTTGCAAAAATGTGATGCTTAATTGAAAAATGAAGCTAACAAACAAGGTTTCATAACTACAACAAACAACTGCAAAGTTTCTGGTGTGGTGTCAAAGGCTGACAACACGATCGGTTATCATTGTATCAATTAAACCAGTGATCTTGCTATTATTCCAAATGCAATCAAAAGTAAAGATGCCAGTAATAAACCCCAACTGAAAAAAGACGACAATGGGAAATCAATTTGTTCTCCCGACATGAAACGAGTCAACCAATAATAAACTAGAACAATGAACCAAAAACAAAATCATGACTATGTACTTATTTGCTAAGACCACTTCAAAAAATTTTTGTTTTGTGTGTGATAAACAAAATTACTTAAAATAAGGTGCGAAATAAAAATTGATTGGTCTCTTTTGAACATAAGCGCTTTGTATTTGAAACTGTTTCGCGAATTAGCTAGTTAAAGGAATTTGCTTCTTTCTTTCGTTTTTTTTCTCAATCAACGAGAATAGCGACATCCGCTTCTCTTGCTGCCTGAGAATATTGCAAAAAATATTACTTCTTGGCTTTGCAACATGCACATTGTGCAACTTTAATTCAAGTACTTTTCTACTCATCTTTTTCTGATAATTCAGCTGATACATCCGCACTGAACTTTCTGAAAAGCGAGTGGTATGTTTTCTGTCACGTTGAGCGGTATCCGCTCTTCTTATAGGCAGATGACCACCACACGGTATTTAACAATAAAAATCAACGTAACGGATACCGCAGAAAAAACAAAAGGTAATTGCAAAATTGGCGGAAAACCAATCACTACATTCTTTCCAACAAACAACGATGTATTCAACACATAGTCTACTATTTCAAAACATAAAGTCCCTAAGAAAAGAGATTTATGAGCTGCAGATTCTGATAAAATCGTTGAATTCTTCTCGTTGCTGGATTGAAACATGGTTATCGGACAACCATACGAATCACCCGTTCAAAATTGATGGATAGAATGAACCGTTAAAAAGCCATTGTCAACACAAAAGGGTGGTGTTGCTATTATCTCTGCTAAGGGAGCAGTAATGGAATTAACACATAATAACCAGCACAAAATAACACAAAATAACAATATACAAATTTTAACAGCCAAAAACTCTGGACCCATTGCTATCTATATAACGGCTGTTTATATGAAACCTAATGTTCCTGAAAACGATTCCTTGATTGCGCTCGGAAGCCATCCGAGTGATATCTACTTACAACCAGATGACATAAATATTCTATGTGGTGACGTTAACATTGATCACAGCAGGGACCCAAGCAGAAAAAAAATCTTCAAAATAGTCTCATCTGTTTTGGTTTGCAATGTCTGAACTGAAATAAACCATCGAGAGAAACTGAGCATAAAAGTTCAGTTATTGATGTCGTCTACCATAAGGAATAAATTCAAATAGAGATTTTATCAACATCAATTACTGACCATTTTACTCTAACCGTACCGGGAATTGCAGTAGGAACACAGGAAGATAGGAAAACAACCCATTATCGAAATTGGAATTTGTTGGAAAACCGCAAATCAAAAGAAAACCTGAATTTTTTAACGCTTACTGAGCAGCAAAAGTCCAAAAAGTACTTGAAACAAAGGATATACACTCATGGTCTGAACACTTTAACTTTAAATTCCAGGAAATAGTAAATAAATTTATTCCAGAAAAATTTAAACACCAGGACAAAAGAAAACTTCGTTTGACAACCAAATCAAAACTTTGTCTAACAAACAACATCTTTTGTATAAAAAATACAAAATTGAGAGTTCACTGGAAAACTGGGCGCGTTATTGCCCTCTAAAAAGACGACCAGGAAAAACTGTCGTCAAAAAGAAACAATTACATTTTCAAACCCTAATTACTGCCGAAAACAAGTCAATTAATAAATCTTTTTTTGAAACATATAATCTTTTAACCGGGAAAAATCTGGATCAAAACCAAATTTGACTGTCGAGCAGATTCATGAGCTTAGTCAGTTTTTTACATCTGTCGCAGAGAAATTGATCGAAAAATGTAATGGCAAATGAAATCCTGACAAAATTGCTCTTCAATGTATCCTCCAAATGTTACTAATGATGAGGTTAAAAAAAATTATGAAATCCCTGTTAACAATATACACAGGTGACTGTTTTGAAATAAGTGTTTTCGTAATATAGTCCTTCCTTTGAGATTTGACTCACACTGACATTTCTCACAAAAAAAAACGCACTGAAAACAAAAACATTCCCA
>NC_134468.1:56839261-56876761 GCF_964194025.1 Convolutriloba macropyga
ACTACGAATGGCAGCCTTATTTATTGAAGACTGCAATGAAGTAGGAAAAGCCTAGGTTAAAAAGCCTTGATTAGTTTGGAATTCAATAGTGGAGTAAGCAATTTTCGAAATTAATTTTGCTGCACTCTGGGATATCTTTTAAGAAATTAACTTCTGCTTAACTTTAAAAAGAGATGATCTGATCCAAAAAATTGCAGCAACTTAAAAAAGCCAATCAAATCCTGTTAAGAGCCGTTTTGAGGAACTTCCCAAGAAGCAACGAGATAATTTAAAACAGCAATTGTCCCAGATATCAAAACAATCTATCAGCAGAACCAAAAAAGAAACAAACTCCTCTAACAACTGCTTGACAAACTGCTGCTTGCAGAACAAAAAGATAATCTTCTGGTTATCCAATATTTACGGACAAAAAACTGTGTCGAATCAGCAAAGTCAATCTTTTTTCCATCGAAGCCGATATTTTTTGTCTCCAACCATTATTTCAAAAACAATGGAACAATTATTTTGTCAGTGGTGACTGGTAATGAAAACGAGGAGCATGTGTCAATAATTCGCTGTTGGAAAGCCAGGAAAGTTCATGGAATGCTTCGTTTAGGAAGGAGCGTTTGTGTAAGGATGAAGTTAGAAATGAGAAGACAAAAGCTCACGCTAGAGCTGCAACTTTCTGAAGACATTGGTGCAATTCATTTGTATCACCAAAATGAAGACGTGGACATAAAAGACTAAGAATCAGACAATGATCTTGTCTTGGGAATACGCAGTCGATAGCCATTGAGATGGAGGAAGGCAATGCATGGAGATATATCTTCTTGGCTCGGCCGGTCCAGCAAATCAAAAAGACATACAACTGTATTTGAGATCGTCCAAAAAACGAGCAAGTGGACGCTTATTCATTGATAACATTTGAATGCAAGCGGTCGCACAAGCCAAGTTTTATAAGTAGAACACAAAGTAGCCAATGGTTTTGCCCAAAAACTTTGGTTTCGCACGACGATTTTTCACGACAAACCCAGTAGCAGCAGTCAGGTAGCAAACTTAAACTGAGCTATTTGATAATATTTTGGAGTCACGTAATATTTTGGATTCAGAGAAAATGGACCATTTGAAAACGTGTTTCAGAAAAAGAAAAAAGAAAATGAGATGTAACTTTTTTTGCTTGACTTATAAGACAAGCATGACCGTTCCTGCAACCATTGCTATGACAAATCCTAAAATCAAGCGGCTAAAACTACCCTGATAACATTGAATCGCGAGTGATCGCGAAAGTCACAATCTTCAATTAGAGAGCACCATAATTTAATCTACAGTCAGAAAAGTTCTACGCTCGACAAATCCAGCAGCAGACAACTTCCCATGCTCAAATAAGGTTAATCAGATTTTAGCCCCCTTGATCGGTTGTAGATGGCAACTAAGTTTGTTGCTACAGTGCATCATGCTACAGAGTCATGACGTTTTTGTCATGACTCAGAAAATATGTGCAAGCTGAAAGCGTTGGTAAGTACTAAAACGAAGTCAGCTTTATTGTGTATGAATTAGGCAATTTTTACACTCAAATTTTGTCACTACTAGAACAGAATAGCCAAATGCACTTTTTTGTTCACGCCCAGTTTAACACTGCGTAAAGAACAGCGCGCGAACGCTCACGATGTAACTGTTGTAGTTAAGTACAGAGGAAGGAAACCCACTTTGTTTCAGAACAACACAATTACAAAAAACATTTCTGTTCAAATGCAATAGTTGATCTTGTCATATAAAAGTTGCCTCCAAATTCAAAAGAGAAATAGTGGTTTTTTGTACTTGATTCCCTGGAAGAAAAAATTTAGCTGGTTCTTTTTAAAACAAGATTTGAAAGACTAGTAGTTGTGCATGAAGAGTTGTTAGCTTTTAAAGAAGAACGCAACGAGGAAAAACGACGCAACACAATTAGAAAGAAACAATCAAACACATCAAAATTCAGTTTAAAAAACAAACAAAAGGATTTAAATTAACTCTAAGTGATAAACTTCCAAGAGCTGATGACACTCATTGTATTTCGAACTGCCAATTTTTCAAAATCTGCGTGCTACGAATCAATACATAGTAATGAGAAGACAACGTCTATGCCATAAATATCTACAAAAGAGACATGCAATTAAAGACTACAAGATTAGCACGTGCAGTATGAAATGAAACAAATATAGCCAGTTGCCAGACTCAGGGAACCAAATGGCGAGGTCAATCACCAAGTCAAAAATAGCACTGCGATGGCGAGTCAAAGCAACGATATTACATATTCCTCCAGTTGGTTACAGATTCAATATGGAGCGGTTGAAACCAACTTAACACTTAAAACTCGGTGATGGATCAACAGTATCATTCATTCATCCAAGCGTTGAGAAATTGCAAGCTGAGGGCACGGATTTACGCTTAAAAGAGCTCCGTACATGGAACAATGGATCTGAAGACAGATAGATTTTCTCCCAAAAAAGATGGGCTGCACTAGAATGCGCAGTTGTTTGAGGCGGCAGTACACAGTTCAATTTCGTTGGGAAACTCTCGCTAAGACTAAAACAAATTTAATTACTCGAGGGTTCCCCAAAACAGAAACTTCAATATGATTGAAATTGGGGATCTATTCTGTTTCGGCCCCCCAGCTTAGTGGGCTTAGGTTATATACACCCTCAGGGGCACATGCTACTTTATACATTAAAACATGCTATAAAACAACATATAATTGTTCCGACCCCACTTGTGGGGGAAGGAACTATATACTCAAATGGGTTTTTTTTTTTGTTCAGTGAATTTTGGCCGATCGATATATTCGTCGTAGAGAAATGTGAGTGGTATCATTAAAAAGCTGGTCCAGCGTAGAATTCAAAAGTAAAAAGATTTTTTTGAATTTCGTTTTTTTCGAGGAGTTATCGAGGATTGAAGTTTTGTGTGAACAATGGGATCTTTAGCATGATTGTTCACTTTTAGTACAATTTTCTTCAAACTAAGATCTTTTTTACGAAAACATTAATTCAAATTTCTATAAAAAGAATAAATTTTGAGTTCGTAAAAGTTGAATGCAAGGCGATAGAAAGACTAGTTCTGGTCTCATAGGGAAGTTCACTATCAAAAAAAAATCGAACTCTAATTGAGAGCCCTTTTTTTAATAAAACTTTTCTCTTTTTTGCTTTTTTAAGTCACCTAGAGACAAGTCACATTTTATATCGACGTTCTATTAATGACAAAACTCCTTTATAGTCGAATGAAGCGCAATGAACAAAAAACGTCGTTTTCAAGGAATTGCTCATGTTTTTTTTGGCTTCGATTCTGAGTTTTCGTAATTTTGAATGAAATTTTGAATTTCTTTTTGAAGTTTTACTATTTTTTTGGAGTCCTATGGTAGGGATTCATTGACTAACAGTGCAATATGTTCCATAATGAGCATTAAGTGAACATGTCTATTTCATTGAGGGGGCGGCTAATGGCTGTTAAGACTTAAAAAATAATTTTTCGAATTTTTTTTTGAATATTAAAGAATCATAATCTTATTATAGTGAATTGTAAGTCAGTCCAGGGGTGAGAGCACCCTCTTCCTTCCTACTGCAACCAAAATTAAACTGGTTAGCGGTTTTATCTTCTATCTATTGGTTATATGACTTCAATGACAAAAAATTTCAATTTTTTAAATTTTTTTTTGGATTTTTACGTATTATTGGTTACTTTTGAAATCTTATCACATTATCCAAATATTGACAGTTCCCATTAGCTTAAAAACGATGTTCTGTGGATGACCAATAAAAATTTTAAACAAAAATTTATGGTTTAAATGGCTTCGACACGTTCTTCTTGCACTTTTCTACTGATTTTTTGGTTTTCTCCTGTTTTTTTTTGTTGTTTTAATAGTCATTATACTTACTGTGATCTCATAATGAATACCTATGCATGACAAACATAAATGTACTGCCACCGGGGCATCTTTGAGCGTTTTTATTGACTTCCGTTGAAAGCTATTGAATTTAATGTCTGTTAAAATAAAAATCATTTTTCGAAAATTTTATTTGAACAATAACAATTCCTAAATTTTTCTTGAACTGTTAGTGAGTTTCAGTATTGACTGGACCCACTTGCTTTTTACTGCGACTAAAAATATTCTGTTTAGCTGTTTTATCTTCTAGCTATTGGTTATATGACTTCAATGACAAAGATTTCAATTTTTTTAAATTTTTTTTTTGGATTTTTTGAATTATTGGTCACTTTTGAACTCTTTATCACATTATCCAAAGATTATTGTAATCCAATTGGCTTAGAGAGGACGTTCAGTGGATCACAGAGAAAGTTTTCAGAGAATAGCTAATGGTTTAATTGTCTTCGACACTTTCTTCTCGCATTTTTCTACTGAATTTTAGTTTTTGCTGTTTTTGTTATTGTTTTCTGTCATAAGACTTATTGTGATGTCTTTATAACTATCTATGCATGACAGACATCATTTTCCTCCCTATGGGTTATATCTGAGCATCGTCATTGAGCTCCGATGAAAGATTGAGTTTACTGGCTGTTAAGGGTTTAAAAATAATTTTTCGAAACTTTTTTGAAATTCAACCATTCCTAATTTTTTTTCGTGAATACTCTTGGTCATTGTTGGTTCTAACAGAATCCATTTCCGTTCTACTATAGCCAAAATTAATCTGGTTAGCGGTTTTATCTTCTACCTATTAGTTTTAAAACATCAATGCCACGAGAATTCATATTTTTTTTGGGTACTTTATTTTGTTTTTCGATCCTTTTGAAATCTTATCACATCATCTTACTGCTGAGAGTCCCTATTGGTTTAGGGAAGAAGTTCAACGGATCATAAATAAAGTTTTCAGGGAAGAGCTTATGATTTGAGTTGCTTCGACATTTTCTTCAGGCACTTTTCTACTGAATTTGTGGTTTTTGCCTCTCTCTGTTGTTGTTTTCATAGTCATTAACTTGTTGTAAGGTCTTATTGATGAAATACGATTGGCAAAAAAACTTATTGTCCCCTCGAGGCATCATTTATTGTATATACTGGCTTCCGTTGAAGGCTAATGAATTTAATGGCGTTGATAATACGTGTTTTCCCGCAATTTTCGTGCGTCTAATGTATTTGTTTATATTTGTTGATTTTTTGAAATTATATTGATAAAAAAGGTTTTCCCATTGCTCCTGAAAAATTAATTTAAAATTGAAGAGTGTTTAGTGAAAAGTTCATTTTTTTAATGCCTTCGACCCTTTTGTCGCTCAATTTTTTTTCCTGAATTCGCTGTTTTTGTTCTTTAGGTAGCCGTAAATTGCTCACAGATCTCATAGGCTTGTAATTGAGGACTGAATGAATGATGTTGCTCGAAACATTCAGTATATAGCGAATAGGTTCCTTTCGTCAAATTTAACTTCTATTCATCAATCAGATGTCCCATCGAATTTCGTGTATTTCAAGAAATAACATATATATTGATATTATGTGCCACTGTTGTTTCGTTTTTCTGAACGTTTATTGAATGGCCATTTTTTGCGTTTCTTTTTCTCTTCCTTCAGAACAATCGCGTAATAACAGATCCCAATGGTTTTTAAATGTGGCCCAAGTAAACTTATTTAATCTTTCAGTATAAATCCTTCAACTGAAATAGCAGAAATAACAACTGAATTAAAAATACATATTCAGATGATAGCTATTGATTTTAATGGTAGCAAAGGTTTGTGTTTTCGCAAATCGTTTGTAATTTTTTGAGTTTCTCTTTAGTTTGTTTCTATGGCATAGTCTGACCACAGACGGGTGCTTTTGGTTTTGTAATGACTTTTTAGTAATTTATCAAGGATTTTTTTATTAAAAACCAATGTTTTTTAAGATTTTTGAATTTTCTTGGTGCAAAAAATGTTGATTAATTTTTAAGTTTCGCCTCACTGTTCGTTCTTTTTGTCGGCTTGTTACCTAGTCTCGTTAAGAAAACTTTTCATCTGCTGTATAGTTAGTAAAAGGTAAACTTGTGTAGTTAAGGTTTTATCTGACTGCATTTTGACGTTGTTACCAGGTGCTTTTAAATTTAGATATTCATTTTTTGCCGCCAAAATTTTGTTGGTGCTATTTTTTTTCTAGTCTCTTCAATGTCAGGTCACGTTGGTGCTGTAATGAAGCATGGCATTAGTAATTCAATTAGTAGATAGAATGTGTAACGATTGTTTTAAACTCAAACATCTATTTTTGTTATCTCTTGATTTGGTTGACATTTTAGTCAAAAATGTAGATGAGCTCGGGTCGGAACATCATGAGCGAACGCACATTAACGAGCCGCCTTGTTTGTAACCGGGTAAGTTAAGACAATGGGGGGCGAAAAACATAATAGATCTGAAATTGGAACACTATTGGGTCGAGGTGCATATGAATTGCAAAGACTACTGGAATGCAGCAAGAGAACACTAATTGAACTATTTATTGTCGTAATTGAATAAAAATTGCTATTCTGTGGACGCACGACAGTGAAGGTAGGACAATTGTGTTTGTCAATTTGCCTGTAGATATGTAAAAATGGCTGAGAATATCCAAACGGGATAGGACATAGAAATGCTTCCATTATCGAATGGTTTGTCAATTGGTGACTCACAGAAGGAACGTCGAGCAAAGATGCTGGACAGTACAACGACGTTACAGCCAAACGGTATAATATTTTCTTGCTTTTGGGTGACTTTGAGTTGATTAACTTTATTTGCGCAAATATTACGAAGAGAACCAAATCATAAACAAAAGTCAATGCTTTGAGGAGATTGTATATTCCAAACCTTCCTGTGGTAAAACCAATAAGCTGGACAAAGTCAGACCTGATTTCATCGCTGTATCAAAAGTTACATAGCTGTATCATAGCAGTTTGGCGAAACCACAAGCTAATTGGCGGAATTGATTTAACGCAATGATTGAGTGCATTGATTCTCAGACTTCGCTAAGTACCAAAAAATCTGGCATCAATGATTCAGCAAGTACAAGATCCTGAACAGTTCATGAGATAACTGATATGTTTTTAGACACCAAAAACTAATCAATCCGTGCAAGTACATTATCGGAAACGCCAGTTTTGTAGATAGAGAAAGTCACAAACCTGCGCCAACTACGCTCTCAAACGTGTCGGCATCCATAATGACTCAAGAACTCCCATTTCGTAGAAACAGCAATCAAAATATCTGCATGGACGATTACCAAAAATTCAGTAGATACACATGAAGCTATCAAAGAGTTCAGTCAGTTACAAAATCTTTTCTCATATCAAGAAATTGAGTCGAGACAAAGGGTAAGCAACATCAATGAGGTGAACGCAGCAACACAAAAAGCTTGAAATCAATGTGGACAACCAATTATATTGATATTGAGCCGAAAAGAGGGAACATCTGTATTGTGGCTCCAATGAAATTTTAACTGACGATTGTCTTCAAGCTTGTCAAGAAAAAGGAGCCCGATGGAAACCAGGATGCAGAATTTCAGAACTTATATCAATAGATGATAATTCAACACAGTGAAGGAAATATTTCAGCTTCATGTGTTTTCTGACCCATGGTAAGGAATGATATGAGCAGAGGCCTGTCTGCGTTCTCAAACGAAGCAAAGGCCGCCAACTTGGCATCTTTAATGGGACAATCTAGTGTCACAACGATAAGACACTTGTCAATTCCTTGTCAAGAATTACATGCAGCGGTCGTGGGGTTCAGAGTGCTGGAACAAATTGCCTAATAGCACAAGATAAACATGCATAGTTGCAGTTTCCGACAGGACTCAATAGCATTAATTGAATATCTTAACCACGCAGACTCAGTTAGCAGCTCGCTTTTCTTGAGCGTCGGGTGCTGCCAATGTTCTCTGGGTTGTGAAAGCTGTTCACTTGTTTTCACAATGCAAAATCATTAGTGTGCAGTATATCAGCCAGCCGGTTGGCCAAAAAAACTAGTGATAGCAAGGTGCATGGGCAAAAAGTTATTATACAAATCATGCAAAAAGAGCAGTAACGGCAAATGAAGAGCCGTACCTGACTCATCATAATAAATGTGAGTTTTCACTTAAAAAGGATGAGAGAAGCTAAAAAGGGATGCAATAGGAAAAAAATATTTTGACAAATTAATTGTTGTTGCTTTAAATAAAGAAAAATATATAAAGTTAATGAATCCAGCAAAATTTGTTCTTCAGATGACGCGCGTAAAATAAATAAGCACACAATGAGAAGAACAAAAGCGCTTTTTGATAAGTTGAACTGCAAAGGAGATGAGTTTTGTGGCTGTTTAGCCAAAATTAAGGAGATCGTGAACGATTTTATACCATGTGTGTGAATCAGATGAAATTTTTCTTTACAATTAACCAGAAATTTACTTTAACACAAGATCAAGAACATCAAAACTATTTGCAGGCCTATGGCAAACTAACGACATAGTTGTTGAGTTTTTCATTCCCACACATCTATTTATATTTCGATAGTTTTTCGCAGTTGTAGAAAAATGCCATTTGCAAGAACAACAGAAAAAAATTGGCGAGAACAATAGAAAAAGATGGGTCAGCAGTTCAAAAATGCTGTAATCTAGACATAACCAACTACAAGGTTGTCGTTAATCTAAACTCTTTGTCGTTTTTGATTGAGTGACTGCATGGTTTTAGAAAGAGGCATTTTTTAATCATTCTTCTTGCTATCTATTGCCATTATCTCTATAACGCTTTATCTTGATATCACTAACGCCATCAACACTATCAAATTTAACATTAATCTTTCGAGACTTTGTTGTTTTTGGTTTGAGAACTCCTTCTTGAGATTTTTCCTTCGCATTCATCTAATAGGGAACAAAGAGTACTCATCTCTAACCGAAAAATTAACACTCAGTCTGATACATAGCGGCAACAAACAAGGACCAATCTTTGCACCAGTCTTCTGATAGTTAAAATTGATTACTTTCCTGTTGTTTCTATGATTGAACGCTTTTTCAGAAGATGACGCGAAAACTATTGGGTTATTAGAAAAATAAACCAATTTTCAAATCGATACAACAATGCCATCAAAAGGAACGAAGAGAATCTCATTAAGGTCAATTGCAGTGCATTTAATTGAGCTCAATTTATTTAGTTTGTAAGAAACAAAAGAAAACAGAATGAGAGCCGTTTTAACAGAGTACATAAAAAATGATTGAAAGACAGTTGAAAGAATTTGAAAATTGGTTTTCAATTATCTATCTTGCGCGTATCATCCTGCTATAAACAAAAAAATGAATATGTAGAACACTCAATCGTTATTTTAGAGCAAGCATCTGGATTGCGAGCAAAACGCTGCTTATAAGGGTGGAAAAAGTGCATCGAGTTTTTGCCAAAGTGTATGCTCAACAAAACCTTTCATTGATTTATATATATATATATATATATATATATATATATATATATATACATATATATTGAACTTTTTTGAACTTCATCCTCAAATTGAACTAAAACTTATGCACAATCGATATATTTTTCAAGACGTTTGAGCCTTATAGAAACCAGCAGGTTGAAACCACTTGATGATGATTGAAACGACTCACCAAGTAATTACAGTTGATTTTTACTAAATTCATCTAATTTTACAAAAAATGTTAAAAAACAACGATTTCTTGAACCTATTTAGAGTGAAACTTTATTTACTTTCTTTACTGTACCTTAATACACCAAACCAATTTTAATCCTTATTCTGGGTATTTTGAAATTTTCAGGTCTATGGGTTTACTTTTTTTAGCAGCAGTTTCTGCGCTTCATTTATCTGTTCTGTTAATATCTTTGCGGGTTTTGCGGCGGTCAAAAATGAGGAATTCAAATGTACTAAAAATTTTTCACAGTTTCTAAATGACTATGTTGCAGTTTCGATTCCGCATCCGGTTTTCATTGCACGCATTTAGTTAGGTTCTCCACTTATTGATCGCCATAAAATCATCAGTTTTCAAAAACCGCAGCATGCGTCTAATACGTCCCAGTCAAAATTGTGCGCTGTACAATAGCATTCAATCAAAATATTGTCTTACCTGTGAGTCTTTAATTTGGTGCTCTGACTTTCTGGTGGAAATGTGCTGGAAAAGCATCCATCACCCGTAACTTCGTGGAAAACATGCTTTTTCAAATTTTTATCATAAGACGATCTCAGTGTGGGCAAGGATGTTATTGATTTACTTGTTGTAAAATTATTTCAAGTTTCATATATATTTATTTCAGTCTACTTGCAAAGCTCTGATTAATGTTTTCTTTGTAATGAACAAAAACATCAACTTATGATCATCTTGTCAGTTATTTGATGAGATAATGTTTTTTTTGGAAATCTTGCTGATAAATTTGCTTTTGCGATTACTTTATCCGACGTCTCATTAACAAAACCGGATGAACACTCAATTGTTTGCTGGTTTTCGTTCAGATCTACTGATTTTATGAGGAGCTACAAAAAAAGATTCGCAATTGTTGATTGCATTGAAAAGCCTGCAAATCTTGCATTAAGTGTTTCATGAATTTGTGAAAAAACTTTCAACAAATTTATCTTTTGTCACGCGCTGTTTCTGTCAAACTCAATGAAGGCTGGACTCCAATGACAGAATTTTTTATGATTACTCTCAATTTTTTTTTTGATCTAGGAAAAGTCCCAAATATCATCGGATAGGGTTCCGCTGCTCGGTATGACGTTTTTTGGGAACATGTCGGTTACTGGGTCAAATTTTTTAGTAAGATCTTCCACTGAGGTCTTGCAGGGCAAAAAAACTTGTGTATAGGGTTTTGCTGTTTGAGCGTCAGCTTACAGATCGCTATTTAAGTCTACATCAATTGTATTCAAACCTAATAAATAACGGAGTGTTTGAAAATGTTCGTTTCATTGTTTCAATCAAAAGAATATACAATTCAACTGAAAAAACCTTTCCTTCTCAATTGATATGAAAATCTTACCAAATATTGTTTAAAGTTATCAATTCAATCGGTGACGAAGACAAGATTTGATAATTCAATGAAATAAACTATTATTTCTTTAATAACTATATTATTTAGAGTAGCAATTCAACTTTAAGAGTGACTGGTCCCCTTGAATTATGATTTGGGACCCACCAGCTCCAGGTTTTTGCTTGTGCCCCAATGCAGATCAGTGGTTGCCTGTTCTTTGTTCCCCAGCAGCACGTTTTTTGTTGTAAAGTAACGCTTTTCTATGTAATGGCACGTGCTCTGTAACTCGGAGTGCAGAAGGTACGTGTTGGGGCGACTGGAGTCAAATTTTGTATTTTTAGTTTGCTCAATTCAGATGTTTTTCTGCAAAAATCATTAGTTTATTTTTGGTTCAAGTTTTTGGGCGTGTTGGAGTTTCGTTGGATATGTCACTGGTCTTGATTTGTTTTCCTTTTTTCAAAACAATCTGCACTATAACAAATAATTTTGTTTTTTCTTTCTCTTCTGCATTTCTTTCTACGAAATCAGCTCAAAAAGTTTTGTTCAAAAGTATCGCATCGCTGAAGAATGCTAATTGCGGCTTAAAAATACTTATTCTGGGATCAGAGACACTGGTTAAAAAATTATACTGCGCCTTTACATACTTAAATACTGTAATTTAAAAAGTCTGTTTCGGTTTTGAGCCATTAGCCGGAATATAACAGGTGGCTGTTTATTTTAGCTAACCTCTTATTAGATTAGTTTGCCTTCAATTGGAGACCAAACGATTTGCAGAGTAAGACTAATATGTTGCTGCTGGGTTTTCAGGTTCCACTGACATAACTCTCTTTCTCTCTCTCTCTCTCTCTCTCTCTCTCTCTTTCTCACTCTCTCTTCAATTATCTGTTAACATAGTAAAAAATTTCTGCGCATGAAGTTATCAACGTTTTGCAAGCTTAGAATCCGCATCTGTATCTGTAGCCATTTTTACTGGTCTCGCCATCACATTTTATCTCCCAAAGAACTTCTGCATTGATCTTTGGAAGTTAGGTGCTTTAAAAATACCTTTTGAAAGGGATCGGTTGGTTTCCATATTGAGACGCGCATCCGTGGGTATCACTTGTTGGCATCAGAAAGTTTATAGCTTTATACAAGTGCAACGCTGTAGATCTTGGTACATACGGTGTCACAAGTCAGAATATCTTTCAATAGTCATTAAAAACAACATTTGTGAGAGAACAACGACCTCTTGTTTCGTAGTATGTTAAATTAGCATAATGGAATTATAAAAGTCAGTCTGTCATCGAATTTGTTCTGGTTGGTTGCAATTGATTTCATTGTTTTGTTTAGGACACTTCTTGGGACAACTGTCACAGACAGAAGTTTATTGATCATTGTCATTACTGATTCGGTTATATTGATTGATCGTATTTCACCGTGTTTTTCCTGTCTCTTTGTTGTTTGCCTTTCCGCTGAATTGTTGTCTTTTATATGCGATGCCACAATGACTCAAATATCTCTCAAATATCTCAGATATCAATCTTCACTACCAATCATTTGTAGTCGTTGCTTGCAGAGTCTTTTATAAGGTGCCTACAATTCAATCGCGATTTCGACTGCCAAAGGTACAAGCAATTGCGGCACCCACAGTCAGAGTTTTCAGTGCGCCAAAAGCACATTTGTGCTTTACAACTACATGGGTATTTTTTTGAGCCACAAAAGGAAGACAGAAAGATTGAAGAAGGCAAAATTTTTTTGTCGCAGTTCGCAGGAGAGAAACAATTGTTGAGCCAGCGGAAAAGCAAGGAAAAATCAAGTGCTATAAAATGGCGACAAAACTTTTTTGTTTAGCCTGAAAAATATAGCCCATCTTTTTTTCTCTGGGGTTCTAAATAGACTCATTGACCTAATATTGTCGGAGGAAATGTTTTGTGATCTCAATTTTTTCAATCGAATATGAGTCTGATGGTTAGTATTTTTGAAACAGTGCAAATTTTCAGATTAAATTGCAGCTCTTTGGCTAACTTATGTTAAGACCGGGTAATTAAACATTATCTTTAAACTAATCAGGTGCTGTCAAGCTTGTCAAAATGTCAGTTACGATTTGAGTACTGCGGTGCTAAAATGCTTTTCATGGAACTTGGCAAAATATCCGTCGAAACGTTTGTTATCCATGCGAAAGTGGCACTAAGGGGTAGAAAATTAAGCAAATAAAATCAAGACTATTAGTTTCTGGGAATTTGTGCTCTCCATAGATTTCTATATGGGTCTGTTGGATTATGATTTTTTCAGTAGTTCAGTTTTGTTTTTAGCTTTTAAGCTTGGCTAATTTGATTCAATTTACTGAATAACAAATCATGTCAAAAATCTGTTAAAAAATAACCACAATTGTTTTTGACTGAAATATAAGGGATTTGCGCGCAAATTCTAAATAATTCGGACTGGCTATCGATTTCAGTAAATGACGTTTCGAAACCTTACAATTGGCCTACTGCTACAATTAGAACATTATCAGCAGGACTAACAGACTACGTGGGTGCCAAAGCCGACAGCATTAAAATATTACAATATAAAATTGTCCCCCGCATTTTTTCAGAAATCGCAGTGTACTTGACTTCTGTTTCATATTGAGACGCGCATCCGTGGGTATCACTTATTGGCATCAGAAAGTTTATAGCTTTATACAAGTGCAACGCTGTAGATTTTGGTACATACGGTGTCACAAGTCAGAATATCATTCAATAGTCATTAAAAACAACATTTGTGAGAGAACAACGACCTTTTGTTTCGTAGTATGTTAAATTAGCATAATGGAATTATAAAAGTCAGTCTGTCATCGAATTTGTTCTGGTTGGTTGCAATTGATTTCATTGTTTTGTTTAGGACACTTCTTGGGACAACTGTCACAGACAGAAGTTTATTGATCATTGTCATTACTGATTCGATTATATTGGTTGATCGTATCTCACCGTGTTTTTCCTATCTCTTTGTTATTTGCCTTTCCGCTGACTTGTTGTCTTTTATATGCGATGCCACAATGACTCAAATATCTCTCAAATATCTCAGATATCAATCTTCACTTCCAATCATTTGTAGTCGTTGCTTGCAGAGTCTTTTATAAGGTGCCCACAATTCCATCGCGATTTCGACTGCCAAAGGTACAAGCAATTGCGGCACCCACAGTCAGAGTTTTCAGTGCGCCAAAAGCACATTTGTGCTTTACAACTACATGGTTATTTTTTGAGCCAGAAAAGGAAGACAGAAAGATTGAAGAAGGCAAAATTTTTTTGTCGCAGTTCGCAGGAGAGAAACAATTGTTGAGCCAGCGGAAAAGCAAGGAAAAATCAAATGCTATAAAATGGCGACAAAACTTTTTTGTTTAGCCGGAAAAATATAGCCCATCTTATTTTCTCTGGGCTTCTAAATAGACTCATTGACCTAATATTGTCGGAGGAAAAGTTTTGTGATCTCAATTTTTTCAAAGGAATAAGAATCTGATGGTTAGTATTTTTGAAATAGTGCAAATTTTTACATTTAATTGCAGCTCTTTGGCTAACTTATGTTAAGAACGGGTAATTAAACATTATTTTAATACTAATCAGGTGCTGTCAAGCTTGTCAAAATGTCAGTTACGATTTGAGTACTGCGGTGCTAAAATGCTTTTCATGGAACTTGGCAAAATATCCGTCGAAACGTTTGTTATCCATGGGAAAGTGGCGCTAAGGGGTAGAAAATTAAGCAAATAAAATCAAGACTATTAGTTTCTGGGAATTTGTGTTCTCCATAATTTTCTATATGGGTCTGTTACACTATGATTTTTTCAGTAATTCAGTTTTGTTTTTAGCTTTTAAGCTTGGCTAATTTGATTCAATTTACTGAATAACAAATCATGTCAAAAATCTGTTAAAAAATAACCACAATTGTTTTTGACTGAAATATAAGGGATTTGCGCGCAAATTCTAAATAATTCGGACTGGCTATCGATTTCAGTAAATGACGTTTCGAAACCTTACAATTGGCCTACTGCTACAATTAGAACATTATCAGCAGGACTAACAGACTACGTGGGTGCCAAAGCTGACAGCATTAAAATATTACAATATAAAATTGTCGCCCGCATTTTTTTCAGAAATCGCAGTGTACTTGACTTCTGTTCCATATTGAGACGCGCATCCGTGGGTATCACTTGTTGGCATCAGAAAATTTATAGCTTTATACAAATACAACGCTGTAGATCTTGGTACGTACGGTATCACAAGTCAGAATATCATTCAATAGTCATTAAAAACAACTTTTTTGAGAGAACAACGACCTTTTGTTTCGTAGTATGTTAAATTAGCATAATGGAATTATAAAAGTCAGTCTGTCATCGAATTTGGTCTGGTTGGTTGCAATTGATTTCATTGTTTTGTTTAGTACACTTCTTGGGTCAACTGTCACAGACAGAAGTTTATTGATCATTGTCATTACTGATTCGATTATATTGAGTGATCGTATCTCACCGTGTTTTTCCTGTTTCTTTGTTATTTTCCTTTCCGTTGATTTGTTGTCCTTTATATGCGATACCACAATGACTCAAATATCTCTCGAATATCTCAAATATCACTCTTCACTTCCAATCATTTGTAGTCGTTGCTTGCAGAGTCTTCTATAAGGTGCCTATAATTCCATCGCGATTTCGACTGCCAAAGGTACAAGCAATTGCGGCACCCAAAGTCAGAGTTTTCAGTGCGCCAAAAGCACATTTGTGCTTTACAACAACATCGGTATTTTTTTGAGCCACAAAGGGAAGACTGAAAGATTGAAAAATGCGATTTTTTTTGTCGCAGTTGGCAGGAGAGAAACAATTGTTGAGCCAGCGGAAAAGCAAGGAAAAATCAAATGCTATAAAATGGCGACAAAATTTTTTTGTTTAGCCTAAAAAATACAGCCCTTCTTATTTTCTCTGGGGTTTTAAATAGACTCATTGACCTAATATTGTCGGAGGAAAAGTTTTGTGATCTCAATTTTTTCAAAGGAATAAGAATCTGATGGTTAGTATTTTTGAAATAGTGCAAATTTTTAGATTTAATTGCAGCTCTTCGGCTAACTTATGTTAAGAACGGGTAATTAAACATTATTTTAATACTAATCAGGTGCCGTCAAGCTTGTCAAAATGTCAGTTACGATTTGAGTACTGCGGTGCTCTGCGATGACACTAAAATGCTTTTCATGGAACTTGGTAAAGTATCCGTCGAAACGTTTGTTATCCATGGGAAAGTGGCGCTAAGGGGTAAAAAATTAAGCAAAAAAAAATCAAGACTATTAGTTTCTGGGAATTGGTGCTCTGCATAATTTTCTATATGGGTTTGTTAGGCTATGATTTTTTAGTAATTCAGTTCTGTTTTTAGCTTTAAAGCTTGGCTAATTTGATTCAATTTACTAAATAACAAATCATGTCAAAAATGTGTTAAAAAAATTACCACAATTGTTTTTGACTGAGATATAAGGGATTTGCGCGCAAACTCTAAATAATTCGGATTGGCTATATATTTCTGTAAATGACGTTTCAAAATCTTACAATTGGCTTACTGCTACAATTAGGACATTATCAGCAGGACTAACAGACTACGTGGGTGCCAAAGCCGACAACATTACAACTCGAAAGTTCTTGCATTCCCAGGTAACGTTAGTAAAGTGTCAGAATCAGTTTAAGGTTGCGACGGTGATATCAATCTGCTCTCTTTTTTAAGCGAAGGTGACCAAAAATATATGTTGTATGGAATTCAGTAAAATATATGTTGTATTGTCTGATAGTTAGAAACGTTAAAGAAGGGCAATTTTTTCAGGTTTAAATGCAGCTCCTCAGCTAAGTATACATTTTAAACTGGCAATTCAACAGATAAATGTATTTGAAATTAACTAAATTTAACATTGTCATGTTGGACAATGTTTAAAATTTTTTAATAAATTGTTGTCATATAGCGATTGGGGAAATTTTCTATTAAACTTGAAGATAACCTGCGACAAGAAAACAATTTCTTTTTAGTTTAATAAAATCGGGTTCCTCTAGTACTTTCATGCTAAAAAAGATAGTATTTTCCTGAAACCGATTAAATTTTTTGCTAGCTTGCAATCTGTGCACATTGTGCGTTAACTGTGTCAAAAGGTATTTCAATAGTGTTAGATAGAAAAACTATAAACATAGGTAGGCATAACCTTTCATAGGAAACATTAGTATAGTGTCCTATTGCTATCGGTCATGGAACATCTAAGCAATTGTCGAGTACATACAAAGTAGCCTTTGCTCTAAAGTGGAGTACAGAGAATTACTCAAAGCCAGAAAAAATAACAGAGTCCAAGAGAAAGCAGGATAAAAAAGAACAACCGAATTTTCTGTATCTGATAGTTAGTAATGTTGAACTTTTTCTTTAGATTTAATGGCAGCTCCTCAACTTATTTTTTCAAACGGTCAATTGAACAGATATTTCTTTCTAGGGTAATCATGTTTAACATTGTGGTACCACACTTAGTGTAGTAAACTTTTTTATCTGATAAAATATATCTCTCATCGTATCTCGTAGTACGTATTACTACTCAAGTTAATCGTTACCGTCATTCGTCCAACGATTGATTTTGTTCAGACAGGTACCTGACCTCGCCACCACTTTGTCTACTGACAGTGAACTGGCTAACTGCAATCTTAGCCTAACGTTTAGGAATTGAAATTGTTCAATCATATCTTTTCTCACCGCTACGATATTTTACACCGACGCATTCGGGATGGCACCACAAACATTATCATAATATCTTTTCTAATCAATTATTGGAAGTATGTCAAAATGTCATTTAGGATTGGGGTACTGCGGTATTCTGCCGAGATATTAAAATGGTTTTCATGGAAAATGGCATAGCGTTTTTGAAACAGAGAATGTATGATTTCCACATGAACTTAGTGCTAAGATAAAAAAAATAAGTGATTGACATCAAGAGTATTGTTTTCTGGCCCTTTGTGCTCTGCATAAGTTTCCGTATGGGTTTATTTGTGAGGCAAAAATCATTTCAAAAGTTATCACAATTGTTATAGACTGTGATATAAGGGTTTTTTTCAATCAGTAAAATTAAAGAATTTGGACTGGATGTCGGTATCTAAAAATGACGTTAAGAAATCTGATAATTGGCTAACTGCTACATTGAAAAAAATAGCAGCAGGACGAACAGACTACGTGGATGCAAAAGCCGAGAGCATTACAAATCGATAGTTCTGGCTGTTTAAATAACATTACTACAGAGTCAGAATTTGTTCAAGATTGCGAGTGTAACATCAACCTGCCTTTTTCTTTATGAGAAGGTGAATAGGAATATGTTTGTATAGAATGTAGTTTTGTTCCAGTAAAACAATGAAAGATGCGTCATGACAATTTTTTCTTGAAAACTTGAGTACCTCATCATTCTATCATGTTTAAAACAAAAGAAATTAGACAAATTATTTCATTTTAAAAACATTTTAGACTGACGGTCAGGTTGTAAAACAGGCGGTGAGAAGTCGATATCAGTTACTATTTTTGGTAGTATATTGTTGTCTTTTAGTGATCGGGGAAATTTCTTTCTGAACTCTAGAATACTATTATAATGGTATCAGTGTTTGGACATTTAAGCAATTGTTGAGTACAAACTCTGCAGTCCTTGCACTGAAGTGAAGTACTTAAGTCGAATCGAAACTAGGAAAGATAAAAGAACTCAAGGAACGCAGGATAGAAAAGATAAATCTTTTTTTGTGTTTGTGAAAGTTAGAAACGTTAAACAAGTGCAATTTTTTAAGGTTGAATTTTAGCTCCTAAGCTAGCTATACAGTAAAAACGGGCAATTAAAAAAAAATAAATTGTATTCATGAATAATCATCTTTGACATTATAATATTTAATCATGTTTTTGTAAGTTTTGTTCTCATTTATTGAAATTTTTCTATTAAACTCGAATAAAACATAGAAATACTTACAGGTTAGATTATACATTCCCGAATTTGATTAGTTTTTTTGCCAGCTTGCACTATGGTCACATTGTGCGCTAACTATGTCAGAAGGGTTTTCAATTGTGTTAGCTAGAAAAACTAAAAACTTAGCTGGGCGTAACTTGTCATAGGAAACATTAGTATAGTGTTCTAATGGTATCGGTCATGGGACATCTAAGCAGTTGTTGAGTACATAAAGCAAAGCCTTTGATGTAAAGGAGTACAGAGAATGACTCAACGTCAAGAAAAGTAACAGAGTTCGAGGGAAAGCAGGATAAAAAAGAACAACCAAATTTTCTGTGTCTGATAGTTAGTAATGTTGAAATTTTTCTTCAGATTTAATAGCAGCTCCTCAGCTAATTTTTTTAAACGGTCAATTAAACAAATAATTTTTTTAAGAGATAATCATGTTTAACATTGTGGTACCAGGCTATGAATACACTTCTAGTGCATTAAACTCATTTAACTGACAAAATATATCTGTCATCGTATCTCGTTGTACGTATTACAACGCAAGTTAATTGTTACCGTCATTCGGCCAACTATAGATTATTTTCAGACAGGTACTTGACTTTGCCACCTCTTGGTCTACTGGCAGTGAACTGGCTAAGTGCAGTCTTATCCTAACCTTTAAGAATTGAGCTGTTCATTGATACACCTTTTCAACGCAACAATTTTGCACACCGACGCATTCGGGATTGCAACTCATAAGGCAGTCAGACGGTAAAGGTCGGAATATTTTAGGAATGGGGCCATTAATAGATAATCCCAGCAGCAAGCCATCGATACCCTCCGAGAAATGAAGAAGCTAACTCAAAATGGTGTTTGTTGCAAAAACAAATGCAAAATTAAAGGAACTTCTACAAGAGAAGCCGACAAAAGCCATTTACCCACCAGAATTGTTAGAGGAACAATCAGTACATAATCCAACTCAAACAATGGCGGGAGACAGACAAGATACAAACAGGCAGTACCCCAATGGAAGAACGAGTGTAATGATTTTTACACAGTAGGTGTCCTTTGCGGAGACAAGACGTGGGATACGACAGATAGGAAAACCAAATCACTGATCTACCTCAGTCATTGAACCCCGGGATGTAAGATGCACGTCCGAAAGTTTCCCAACACAAACGCTGAGACCGAAGCGACATTGGTTAATTGAAAAGAACTGGAGATGACATTCATCGGACCCCGAAAAGTTACCTTTGATAGGTACCACCTTCTCACACAAAAAAAGAATAGAGTAGAAACTATGGAGCAGTTCCACTCAGCTCTAAGAGCCCTCTTAGATTACTGACAACTTGTAGACTTGGAGGACGAGCTGCTTCGTGGTATCTTTACGGCCAACATGATTGGGCACACGATCCAAAAAAGATTTACTGAAAGTTACCCATCCTAACACCAGACAAGGGGCGGGAACTGGCTGTCAGCATTGAGCTTGGAGTCAGAAGTCACCTTGCTAGCAACGCGCGAAACACAGATGCTTCAACAACACCATTAAACGGACGCCCCGAAACCAGTCATTGCAATTTCTATTGCAGGTAATAGAGGCTCTGGTCGCGCAACAAGATCTAAGAACTCTCCATAGCCCGGTCAGATGGATACAACAAGGATCCTCACGCCGAAATTTAGGCAATTGCCTCGACTGCTGACTACCGTGAGACACTAGCCGTAGAGTGACCTGTCAGGCTAGAGGCCAAAATTGTAAAAAACAAAGTAAGCCCAACCACTACGCTAAAGTCTGCAGATAGAACCTCAATCGGACAAAAAAGCCAAGAACGGTTGACGAGATTCAAGACCAGGATATAGAACAGGATAGCAACAACATCACGCACGACGCATATGTATTTTCAACGAATGACGAATTAGTGGAAAACTACACTGTCAACATGCTAGAGAAAACAGATGACACTACCACACCATCGAAGTCACATATGCAATACGGCAATGGCAAATTCTGGGTAATGGTTGACTCAAGCAGCTCAACAATACTGGCAACCAAACAAATGGCCAAATACATCGAAGAACAAGATGGCAATACTTGGTGGTGCAAAAAACGAACCCCACACAACTCCTCAGCTTCATTAACAACCCCATCATCAACCTGAGGACCCTATGCCGTGACCTACAAGGTAATGGCTACAGAAATGCAGGAAGAGCTGATATAACTGTGTTCCCAAGTGATTAGCGTACAATCGTAGCACGCGACTTCTTGCAACCACTTGGCATTCAGTTGCAACAACAACAAGATCAGGTCGCTCAAAAAATTATAAGATATAATTGAACTTTAAATCAGATTTCAATCCTGTACACAAAAAGGACGATGAGTCCCACTTAACCTCGAGAAACAGGTGCATCAAGAAATAATAAAGCTCCAACAGAACGGACACACTACAAAACTAGAGAAATGTAGCAAATCATCCAACAAGACAAAGGCATAAAACTTTCATTATTCGAAAACTGTTAATAGAGCGATACACAAACACAAAAATTAGAAACACAACATTGACTGCCTGCAGGACCGCATCGAACAAACACTCACGGAACCGTCGCACGACGGTGACTTACTTTTCTTAGCCTTCGATCTCTGCTACACCTACAGCCAGCTACTAATCGATAAAAAAACCAAGCATTGCAATTTAACCATCATAGGCTGACAATCCACTGGAACCAACAGATTCAATACAAATTTTTTGGTCTCACAGACATGCCCGTTGAATTACGAAAAGCTATGGACTCAACATTAGCAATTTTAACAATACATTTAGTTTCCTGAACGACATCAGCATCGCCACAAGAGGAGGCATCCAAAACCAACAAGAAAAACTCTACAAGTGTCTCGACAAATTGGATGAAGAAAGCCTCGTCATTAACCTAGACAAAGACCAGTTTGCAAAACCTAAAATAATATGGCTTGGATTTGTAATCAATAATATCGTCATCAAACCAATAGTCAACAAGACACAGGCAATACTTAACCAAAAGCCATAAACAACACACAAGCAACTAAAGTAAGTTCTATGCATTGTACACCACCTAACAAAAATCATATCTAACCTACCAACATTATGTAGAGAATTCAGAGAGTTACTCAGAAACGATAACACTTACACATTGTCAAATACCCACCAAATTTGCAAAAATTTTAAAGTAATCTAATCTGAAAAACTAAAGGACAATATAAAAAACTTAACTGATAACACAATGTGAAACAAGCCAAAAACAAAAATAAAAACTGATGCATCAAGAGGACGACTCGGAGTCGTCATCAGAAAAGAAACTTGAGACGGTTGGGTCACCATCGCTCCTTCATCACGCGTTGTTAGCAAAGCAGAAGAAAAATACAGTATAAATGAACTCCAATTACGCGGCCTAGTATAGGCCTTTGAACACTTTAAACGCTACTTTTTTGCCAGCATTTCATAGTACAAACCGATCATCGAGCCCTACTCTCCATTCTAAATATGGTCAACTAAGACAGATCAAAGCCGGCTAACACACTGGTGTGACCGACTGATCCCATTCCACTTCACAATTGAGCATGTCCTCTGATCAAAAATGCAACTTGCGGATTACATGTCCCGTATTCCGAACAACACGCCTAAGCCACAAAGCAAATTTGACGAGGACTCTGTTATCGCACAATTTAACATAATACGAAAAATTAGAAACAGTAAGGTGACGAGGCCTGCCCAGAACATTGACACCAACCCAACCCCCAACAAACGCACAACACAAAAAATTAGCACGCAATAGTCCAACGAGTCCACCAAAACGCAAAATCAAGACAATTGTCCAATAGTTCTACAAAAAAGTCACCAACGCCCAAGAGCACAAGAATCAGAGGCGGACCAATGCAAATCAGTAATGTCAAACTAGAAAATGCATCGGCGGACGAAATTCATAGCCGACAGGGCAAAGCGATCAAGTAGGAATTACATACTAAGGAAGTAGAAAAAACAAAGCAGTACACACGGACACACCGTATAATGACGCATTCAAAAAGACACAACCAAGCGTAAAACAAATACCAAAGCCCATTTGCCAAATTCCACACTTACTAATCAACAGCAACAAACTGAAAACACTCTGCAACAATTAAACATACCAATGGACAATTCAAAGCAAACCCAACAACAAGGGAACTCTAACCCACAGTCGTCAGCTAAATATTCCTTCTCCATGATAAAATACATAAGCCTCATACAGCAAAGGCAGTCAACAATACAATCAAACATGTCCTGACGACCCAACCATCACAAAAATGATACACGACGTGTTCAATACACAAGTAATAGCGGCCATGATTGTTTGAGACGCAGTCTTGAAAGACCGCGAGTGCATGCTAACAGGGTACGTACTCAAATTCAAGAAACTTAGCCGCCACATACACTCTAATTGGAGAAGCCTGAGTATCACAATGGTTGTATACTAGTCGACATTAAACTGTCAATCCCCAACTGACTCAAGGACACCGTAATGGCTGTGCTACACACACGCGACAGACCCAGGAGCGCGGGGCATGGCCGAATTCGGTCAACGCTTTTGGTGGCCCTTTAATAACAGGGACACAACCAACAAATCGAAGACGTCCCGTCTTGAGCAAAAATTCGTAAGAATTTAAAAAGTGTTTTTACCTAAGACAAAATTATCACCTCTTCAGTATCAAGGACGGATGGCGCCGCACTGGTGAAAACATCTGATAGCACGTTCACAGTAAATTTTTTGGTTCAAGAAGACACAGTGCTTAACAAATCAGAGGAAATGAAATTCGGCACTCCACAACAACGCCACAACAACGTCATCAATTTTGCGGAAAAAAAGAGCTTTCGCAATTATTACCCCAAGTTCGTCAACGAAAAAGAATGACTCGCCAGGGACCAATGGTAGAAAATTCAGGTGAAAAACCAATCCGAAGGAGAAAGGAACAACTGAGATCACGAGACCATAGCAACAAGTCAAACCTATCTATAGAAGTTACACGTATAGAAGTCCCAGGAAAGAAGACATACATGCAATCTTCAAATAGGTCAAGCCATCCAAGAAAGGATTCCGCGCAGAATCGAACAAACAGATTATTCAACTTCATTACGAAAAGATGATCCCAAATAACTAGCCAACGAGAACTTCGATGATTTCAACGAGCCAACATCAACACTAACTCTTCCGCAACGCAAAAGAACACGCGTGTTCGCAACACACCAGACCGGTTTGGTAGCTCCGGCAATACCGAGACACTCATGAAATCGTCTGACGACAAACTAGAACTTCCCAAACAAACATTTAATGGCACAGCGTCTCGATCACCATCACCAGAGCAGACTCCACAGGCAACACCGGGAATTTCAATTACTCCAAATGTCACCCCAGTACCAAACTTATCCACACAATACGCTGACGTCGCAGCCTACAACGAAGAACAAGAACAAGACTTACAGTCACATGAGCTGTGAACGGTGCATTAAGACCTGAAAACTCATTAAGACAAGATACTTTACATAAAAACAGTTACCTTTAATAACAGTTGATCTCATTTTGAATCAATATTACTCTCATAATTCATGTGCCTAAACATTTTGTTCTAGCTTCAAATAGATTCATGACCTAATTTTCTTGCCATCATATTTAATTCTTTTGAATTTGTTTTGGAGGGGAAATGTGGTACCAGGCTACCAATGCTCCCCTAGTGCAATAACTTTATATACCCGATGCAGTATATTTCTCCCCTTATCTCGTAGTACGCATTACAGCTCAAGTCAATTGCCACCGTCATTCGTCCAACGACAAATATTGTTCATGCAGGTACTTGACATTGCCACCCTTTAGTCTACTGATAGCGAACTGGCTAAATGCAGTCTTAGCGTAACGTTTAAGAGTTGAAGTTGTTCATTGATATCTCATTCACCGCAACGATATTATACAACGACGCTTTCGGGATCGCACCAGAAACAATATCATAGTTGGAAGCAATTCAAAATGTCAGTTATGATTTGGGTAATAAGGTACTCGGCCGAGATATTAAAATGGTTTTCATGGAAATTGTATAGTATTTTGGAAACGGAGAATGTATGTTATCTATATGAACTTAGTGCTAAGATTAAACTAATCAGTGAATGATATCAGGACTATTGTTTTATGGGCGTTTGTGCTCTTCCTAAGTTTCCGTATGGGTTTATTTGTTAGGCACTAAAAATTTCAAAAGTTATCACAAGGTTTATTGACTGTGATATAAGGGTTTGCGAGCCCATTCTTTAATCATTAAAACTAACAAATTTGGACTGGATATCAGTTTCTATAAATGACGTTGCAAAACCTGATAAAGGGCTAACTGCTACAATTAAGATAAAATCAGCAGGAGGGAAACAACTGCGTGCATGCCAAAGCCGATAGCATTACAACTCGAAAGTTTCGGCCTTTTAAACAACGTTACTACAGAGTTAGAATTTGTTCAAGATTGTGAGCGTAACATCGGCCTGCCCTCTTCTTGGCCACGTTCTCTGAAGGTGATTAGGAATATATTTTAATGGAATGCAGTTTTGTTCCAGTAAAACAATGAACGATGCGTCATGACGGTTTTTTCTATGAAAGCTTGAGTACACCATCATTATATCATGTTTAAAACCAATGAAATTAGACGCTTTATTTCAACTTAAAACTGATTTTAAAGAATGAAGATTAAAGTGGTTGATAGACGGCCACATCGTAACAGGCGGTGAGGAGTTAATATCAGTGACAATTATTGGTAACAACTTCTTCTTTTTTAGTGATAGGGGAATTTCCCTACTGAGCTCGAACAAACTATTCGACATAAAAGCGATTTCTTCAGTTAATTGAAAACTGGTCCTTCTAACAAAACAATGCTAAAAACTTTGATATTACATTCCAGAACCTGGTTACATTCCTGCCAGCCTGCACTCTGTGCATATCGTCTGTAAACCGTGTCAGATTGAATTCCATTGGTATTAGGTAGGAAAATTAGAAACTTAGCTGGGCGTAACAGTTCATAGGGAAAACTGCTATAAGAGCCCTACTATCCATTCTAAATATGGTCAACTAAGACACATCAAAGCCGGCTAACACACTGGTGCGACCGACTGATCCCATTCCACTTCACAATTGAACATGTCCTGTGATCAAAAATGCAACTTGCGGACTACTTGTCCCGTATTCCGAACAACACGCCTAATCCACACAGCAAATTTGACGAGGAATTTGTTATCGCACAATTTAACACATTACGAAAAATTAGAAACAGTGAGGTGACGAGGCCTGCCCGGAAGATTGACACCAACCCAACCCCCCTACAAACGCACAACACAAAAATTAGCACGCAATAGTCCAACGAGTCCACCAAAAAAGCAAAATCAAGACAATTGTCCAATGGTTCTACAAACAAGTCACCAACGCCCAAGAGCACAGGAAGCAAAGGCGGACCAATGCAAATCACTAAAGTTACACCAGAAAATGCGTCGGCGGACGAAATTCATAGCCGACAGAGCAAAGCGGTCAAGTAGGAATTACATACGAAAAACAAATACAACTTACCCAGTGATCAAAAAAACAAAGCAGTACACACGGACACACCGTATAATGACGCATTCAAAAAGACACAACCAAGCGTAAAACAAATACCAAAGCCCATTTGCCAAATTCCACACTTACTAATCAACAGCAACAAACTGCAAACAATCTGCAACAATTAAACATACCAATGGACAATTCAAAGCAAACCCAACAACAAGGGAACTCTAACCCGCAGTCGTCATTTAAACATTCCTATACATAGGCCTCATACAGCAACGACAGTCAACAATACAGTCAACAATACAAAATACATAAGCCTCATACAGCAACGACAGTCAACAATACAATCATACATGTCCTGACGACCCAACCATCACAAAAATGATACACGACGTGTTCAATACACAACTAATAGCGGCCATGGCCATGATTATTTGAGACGCAGTCCTGAAAGACCGCGAGTGCATGCTGACAGTGTACGTACTCAAATGCAAGAAACTTAGCCGCCACATACACGCTAAATGGAGAAACCTGAGTATCACAATGATTGTATACTAGTCGACATTAAACTGTCAATCCCCAACAGACTCAAGGAATCCATAATGGCTGTGCTACACGCGACAGACCCAGGAACGTGGGGCATGGCCGAATTCGGTCAACGCTTTTGGTGGCCCTTTAATAACAGGGACACAACCAACAAATCGAAGACGTCCCGTCTTGAGCAAAAATTCGTAAAATTTTAAAAAGTGTTTTACCTAAGAAAAAATTGTCACCTCTTCAGCCATTCCTCCAACCTAGAGAAAAAATCTAAATCGACTTTTGGAGGCCCAATCATAGACAGCCAAGGGCGCCAAATGTACTTCTTTGCTTGCCTTGCCCGGTTCTCAAAACTCCCCACACTCAAACTTAACAATATTGCAAATGGTCCTTACATTTAAAGCTTTCTAAGTAAATATATCACAAAATACAACACGGAGTGCCACGTAACCTCCGAATGGACCAAGCTCATTGCCTAAAAAGTGACAAAATGCAACAAATCTGTGCTCGACACAATATCAATGTTATTTTTGCCTCTGCAAACGACCATCGTTCAGTTGGCTTAGTAGAGCGCCTCATCCAGGCCGTCAAACAGCTATTAGGCTGCATTAAACTTCACACAAATCAGAGACTGTTCAATATAAAAAAACTCGAGCGCATATGTTATTCGAGTTTCATATATGTAGGAAAAAGCAAATAGATGCTCACCATTCGAAATCTACTATGGAAAAAAGGGAATATGGTTTAAACTAAAGTAACAATCAAAGCAGACAGGAAAAACTTGGATTGCTTAAAAATTTTAACCTATTTACACAACAACATCATTGGGGACGATGAGTTCAATATCAAGGACGGAGGGCGCCGCACTGGTGAAAGCATCTGATGGCACGTTCACAGTAAATTTCCTGGTTCAAGAAGACACAGTGCTTAAAAAATCAGAGGAAGTGAAATTCGGCACTCCACAACAACGCCACAGCAACGTCATCAATTTTGCGGAACAATTTATTTCGCAATTATTACCCCAAGTTCGTCAACGAAAAAGAAAGACCCGCCAGGGACCAATGGTAGAAAATTTAGGTGAAAAACCAATCCGAAGGAGAAAGGAACAACTGAGATCACGAGACCATAGCAACAAGTCAAACCTATCTATAGAAGTTACACGTATAGAAGTCCCAAGAAAGAAGACATACATGCAATCTTCAAATAGGTCAAGCCATCCAAGAAACGATTCCGCGCAGAATCAACAAACAGATTATTCAAATTCATTACGAGAAGATGATCCCAAATAACTAGCCAACGAGAACTTCGATGATTTCAACGAGCCAACATCAACACTAACTCTTCCGCAACGCAAAAGAATACGCGTGTTCACAACACACCAGGCCGGTTAGGTAGCTCCGGCAATACCGAGACACTCATGAAATCGTCTGACGACGAACTAGAACTTCCCAAACAAATATTTAATGGCACAGCGTCTCAATCACCACCACCAGAGCAGACTCCACAGGCAACACCGGGAACTTCACTTACTCCAAATGTCACCCCAGTACCAAACCTATCCACACAATACGCTGACGTCGCAGCCTACAACGAAGAACAAGAACAAGACTTACAGTCACATGAGCTGTGAACGGTGCATTAAGACCTGAAAACTCATTAAGACAAGATACTTTACATAAAAACAGTTACCTTTAATAACAGTTGATCTCATTTTGAATCAATATTACTCTCATAATTCATGTGCCTAAACATTTTGTTCTAGCTTCAAATAGATTCATGACCTAATTTTCTTGCCATCATATTTAATTCATTTGAAATTGTTTTGGATGGGAAATGTGGTACCAGGCTACCAATGCTCCCCTAGTGCAATGAATTTATATACCCGATGCAGTATATGTCTCCCCTTATCTCGTAGTACGCATTACAGCTCAAGTCAATTGCCACCGTCATTCGTCCAACGACAGATAATGTTCATGCAGGTACTTAACATTGCCACCATTTAGTCTACTGATAGCGAACTGGCTAACTGGAGTCTTAGCGTAACGTTTAAGAGTTGAAGTTGTTCATTGATATCTCATTCACCGCAACGATATTAAACAACGACGCTTTCGAGATCGCACCAGAAACAATATCATAATTGAAAGCAATTCAAAATGTCAGTTATGATTTGGGTAATAAGGTACTCGGCCGAGATATTAAAATGGTTTCCATGGAAAATGTATAGTAATTTCGGAAACGGAGATTGTATGTTATCTATATGAACTTAGTGCTAAGATTAAAATAATCAGCGAATGATATCAGGACTATTGTTTTATGGGCGTTTGTGCTCTTCCTAAGTTTCCGTATGGGTTTATTTGTTATGCAATAAACATTTCAAAAGTTATCACAAGGTTTATTGACTGTGATATATGGATTTGTGAGCCCATTCTTCAATCATTAAAACTAACGAATTTGGACTGGATATCAGTTTCTATAAAAGACGTTGCAAAACCTGATAAATGGCTAACTGCTACAATTTAGATAATATCAGCAGGACGAAACAACTGCGTGTATTCCAAAGCCGATAGCATTACCACTCGAAAGTTCCGGCCTTTTAAACAACGTTACTACAGATTTAGAATTTGTTCGAGATTGCGAGTGTAACATTGGCCTGCCCTCTTCTTGGCCACGTTCTCTGAAGGTGATTAGGAATATATTTTAATGGAATGCAGTTTTGTTCCAGTAAAACAATGAACGATGCGTCATGAAGGTTTTTTCTATGAAAGCTTGAGTACACCATCATTATGTCATGTTTAAAACCAATGAAATTGGACGCTTTATTTCAATTTAAAACTGATTTTAAAGAATGAAGATTAAAGTGGTTGATAGACGGCCACATCGTAACAGGCGGTGAGGAGTTAATATCAGTGACAATTATTGGTAATAATTTCTTCTTTTTTAGTGATAGGGGAATTTTCCTACTGAGCTCGAACAAACTATTCGACATAAAAGCGATTTCTTCAGTTAATTGAAAACTGGTCCTTCTAACAAAACAATGCTAAAAACTTTGATATTACATTCCAGAACCTGGTTACATTCCTGCCAGCCTGCACTCTGTGCCTATCGTCTGTAAACTGTGTCACATTGAATTCCATTGGTATTAGGTAGGAAAATTAGAAACTTAGCTGGGGGTAACAGTTCATAGGGAAAACTGCTATACTGTTGCTTTGGTAGCAGTCTAGGGGCATTTAAGCAATTGTCGGCATGGAGTACAAAAAATGACTTGAAGCTAGAAAACATAAAAGTGGTCTGCCGGGACTCTCAACAGCGTTCATAAAATCAAGCGAGATGATTAATTTTATACAAAATCCTACTTGAAAATGTGGAAGGAAAACAGAATTAAAAAGAACAAAATCAAAGGAAAGCACGATTAAAAAGAGAATGTTCAAAGAAGAAACGAAGATTTAATCTGCCGCTGGTGGGTGCATGGTTTGCAGCAAAGCCTGCTGAAGAAGGTAATTTCCCTCAACCCTAGAATATTGATTATTATTTTTATTATAGTTGAAGAGATATTAGCCTCTTCATTATTCCAAATGATTAAAATTGTTCTAAAAAAATTTTCCAAAAATGCTAGTTTGACATGAAGTTTGTTAATCTTGCTCAGTGAACAAACTTTTGCATTCAAACCAGTTTTGCGTTCACGGTCGTACCTGTAGACACTAATAATGGTCTCGCAACCAATTTTTGGCTTCCGAAATTAATTTGCCCTGCATTTTGAAACTTTGCCCGGCAAATTTCACTCTTGAACATATCTACTTGGTCCGATTCTGATGTTATCACTCATTTTTCACCTCCAGCGCTTGGTTTCTTCTCCCACGGGAAGTTTGACTGTATTGATATTGCTGTTTTGCGATGAAGCACATTGTTTTCCAGTAACAAGAGCGCCTATTCAGGTCTTTTCAGCAGTCTCCAATTGTACATACGGAAAAGTTGCTTGATCCTATACAAGCACCTATTTGTGATTCGGAATGTAAGGCTAACATCAGCGTTGACTTAGTTATTGCAAATTACTTGGCTTATGTTTCAGGTTGAGAACCGGATCCGTTAGTATTATTTGTTAGCATTGAAAGAGTTATTGCTCTACACATTTACAACATTTACAACGCTGTAGATCCTAATGCATACGGTTTTACGTTTTGAAAAACCATTCCATAGTCAATGACAACAATTTAATAACATAAGCGACAAAACAAAGACAATTATGTTTAACAGTTGCATAGTTAATCTATTTTTTGAACCTCAAAAAAGGACAGAAAGATTGAAGAAGGCAAGAGTTTTTCGTCGATGCAGTTAGCCACACAGAAACAATTGTTCAGCTTGAGAAAAAGCAAGGAGAATATTAATGCTATAGTATGACAAAAACTTTTTACACCTGCTGGAAAATTAATAATGCTACTCAGCTTCCCTGGGAGTCTAAACAAACTCCTTGACCTAATATTGTTTGAGGTAACAATGAAAGTCGCCATTAGTTGTTCTCTGAGAAATAAAAACTTTATCAAAATGTAGGCTAAATGTAGCTCAAAAAAAGTAGAAAAAATAAGGTTTAAACTGTATTTAAGATAAATCATGTTTAACATTATCACAATATCATATCAAATCGGGTATTATGAAGCATGGCAGAATATTAGTTAAGATTTGAGTCTGGCGGTACTCCGCTGTTAGACTTAAGTTGTTTTCATGGAAAGTGGTATGATATCTTTCGGACCGGATAAAGTTTGCTGTTTTGTGAACGTAGTGGTAAGAAAGGTGTAAAAAACGGACCATATAATATCAAAACAATGGTTTTTGGGTCTTTGTACGTACAGTCTGCGTAGAAATTGACTGGTTACCAAATCCGATAGAATTACAACTCGAAAGTTCTGGCTTTTTTAAAATAATATTACTTCAGATTCGGAATTGATTCAAGAATGCGATGGTATATTCAACTTTCACTCTTCTTTAAGAGAAGGCGGACAGGAATTTCTTTTTAGGGAAACCAGTTCTGTTCCAGTAATACAGTGAACGATTGGTCATGGTGTTATGAGTTTGCTGTGAAAACTTTGGATACTTTGTCATTCTATCATGTTTAAATTAAACAAAGTTAGACGCTCTTGTTTAATTTGAAACTTGGTGGACTGACGGCTAATTTGGAACAGGATGCAAGGGGTCGATATCAGTGATTATTATTGGTAAAAAATTGTTCCTCATCACTGATCGGGGAATTTTTCTATTGAACTGTAACAAAGAAAGTAACAGGAAAACGAATTCGTGAAAATAATCAAATCTGGTCCTTCTAAAAGAACCATAATAGGAAGTTAGATATTATATCTTAGAACCTATTTACAATTTCTGCGAGCCTGCACCCTGTGCACATTTCGTGTTAACTGCGTCAGAAAGAATTTCTATAGTTTTATATTGGAAAAATACAAACTCAGCTGAACATAATGTTTCATAGGGAACATTACGATACTATTCCGTTGGTATCAGTCATTTGGCATTTGAGCAGATGTTGGGTACAAACATTGCAGCCTTTGCTCTGCATTGGAGTACAGAGAATGACTCGAAGCGGAAATATAACAGTGGTCTGTCAGAACTTGTTGCATTGTCCATACAATCAGGCGTGATAGTTAATGTTGTGCAACGTCTCACTAAAAAGCGTGGAACGCAAGAAAGAATAAAAGGTGCCATTTCAAAGGAAAGCGGGATGAAAAGGAGCAAGTTCACAGAGGAAACTGTTTTTTGAATGGAATTTGTTAATTTTTATCAGTGAAAAAAACTTCTGCGTTCAAACCATCACAGTGTTTTGGCAAAAAAAGAAAAAGTTTTATTCATCACGTGCTGTATATGGTACTTATTTTGATCGGTATATTTACAGTTTTGGTTGTTTGACGTTTGTTTGCCTGTTTTGAACTTTTTGGTTGTGTTGGTGCATGCCGTTCTTGCTTCTTCTGCTGTAACAGTTTTGCACAATTAGATGTTGTTGATAATCTCTGCTCAAGTTTTTTTCGTCGAGATTTTTTACTCCAAGTTTTCTGTGGTTCATCTGTGTAAATTGTTACTGGAAGTTTTTCTTCCTGAGTGGGAAATTTTGGTAAAGGACATCTTGAAGGCTCTGGAGTTGCCACCCGTAATAAAGCGGCTAATTTAGTGGTTCTTTCTTGTTTATGGACGTTATGTTTAGGTACTGGTGTTGCTTGTTCTGGATAAAATTGTTGAAATGAGCGTAGTACTACAATTATCTAAGGGAATGCAAACTTTATTTGGGTTTCGGAATAAAGCAGTTGCGGTTCTTTTATTGCCTCCGGTATTGAAAGATATTTCTCAAATTGTAATTATTTTTTTATCTCAAAATGTTTAGGAAAGTTGTGTGGTTTAAGCCAACTAAAATTTCGGCGAATTTTGTGTTCATTTTGTGTACAAATTAGTTGTTTCAGTTTAAGAAATTTTTAATTCTGTACACTTCAACCCATTTTCATTGAAGTTTTCCTAAGTGTTCGCTAGAAACTTGTGCATCTATTAACCAACAAAAATCGTGTAATTTAAACTGCGCAGCTCTGGTGTTTGTTGTTGTTGTAGTCTCGACTTTTGTAACTGAATAAAGAAAATCTTTTTATTCACTAAAAATTCGAGCAATTTAGATTTTTTTGGCTTATATAGTCTTACTTGGCGTTAAAATAAAGTGGAATTTTTTTGTTGAAACCAACATCAAAAAAATTGATGGAAAATTAGTGCTGAAAAATCATAGACGATCGACAGCCTGGAAATGTGTGAAAACTTGTTGTGCAGCGAAAACTATGAAACCTAAAATTTGGTGTTGTTCATGTTTTAGGTGGTTTGCATAAATTTGGGGACGTCTTCTAAAAATTCCGTGTGGTATTTCAAGGGTACAATTGTTCGAGCATGTTTTAGAGTTGCGTGGTTGATTTTGAATTCAAGCGTTTTTGCTGGTTCAGACAGCAGCAGTGAGGTAAAAGCAGAACGCTTTTGCGTTAGTGCAGCTAATGATTTGTAAGGTTGTCCGACGAGCCATTCTGAAGAATTTTTTGCTCAAAGGCCAATAGATGGCAATATAGAGTTTGGGCAAACATTGACTTCCAAATTTGTCTTGATGTAATATCCAATACTGTGTTGATGTATTAGTGCCCTCCTGATAGGGGCAGTTAACAAGTTAAAAGTTCGCAAGGATAAGGTCGCACTGAAGGCCTCTGTTTGAGCATACTGGTTTGAGCAGAGTTATTAGATATTTCTGTGTTTCGATGACCTTGCAGGTAGGCAGGATAAGCAATCATTGATTTAAACTATTAGAAATTCATTTTAAGCCGGGAAATAATAGTTTTTCTTGAACTCGCGGACATTTATATTGATTCTGATATGTTTTTTTCTAATTTAGAGGTTTGTGTTCTTCAAAGAACTTCCTTAACTTGATGTTCTGGAAAGACCCGCAATGTTTTGATAAGGTTCTAATAGGTATAGTAGAAAAAATTTTTAAATAGAATATTGTTTTGTTATCAAAGGCGGACTAATTGTAATTCTTTTGCTGAGTGTTCAGTGCAAAACTTCACTTCATTTCCTATCCAACGCTCAACGTCTACTATAAATTCAAGCTGAAGGGGCTGCCGAGTCAGTCATTGTTGGAGTTGGTGATTTATTTTTGGCGTAGTAATTTTTATGTATGTGAACTATTCGACCACAGTCGATTAAGATTCGTAGTCTGCGGGAACTTCAATGGTGCGCAAATAACGGTAAGAAGCATTTAGAAAGGCAATGTTGTTTTTATCTCTAAAACAACATCTGTGCAGGTTCAATTAGCCACTCATCTCTCAAATGAATTGTCGTCGGGGGATTTGAAGTTTACACTGATCGTGTGTGTTCGGATGTTATTTTGATGGGACAATCAGTGTTTTTCCTATTTTTTGCGATGGTGTACAAAAATTGTAAAAATATCTAAATAAGACGTATTGCAATTTCTGTTCTTTTGGCTGATTTTGTAATTGAGCTTTAATAAAAATTTTGCAGAACTTACTTCGTCATCCGTTACATCTAACTTTTCTTTCTCGTGAAAGATTTTATGGTTTCATAACTGATTTTTGTGTATTCCTGGAATACTTGATCCAGCTGGACGGGCTTCAGTTAGGGAAACCCAAACCAATCATTAAAAAATTAAATCTATGCGCATCTTTGTCTTCTTTGATTATCAAATTAAGCTTTTCCTCATTTTCAGTGAGGGGTTAAAATGTAGCAGACGTGCTGCTTGTATTGGTGTTTGTATTCCACCTCAAGCTATCCACGTTCCAATTTTTAGTGATGACATAACACATAGATGTCCAGTTCTCCGTTTGAACATAACAAAGAGTTCAAACATTTTGATTTTGCTTTTTTGAAAAATCATCACATTGGGTTACCTCACAATCAAAAAAATTTTTTTTCGGGGCCTAGCTTGATTTCTGGTTAGTAAAAAGCAACACTATGTTGATGATGCACAATATTTTTGAACTTCTAGATTCCCAAAAATAGTGAGTTCATGTGTTCCAGTAATGAAAATTTTTTCTCGGATTTTGAATCTCGTTTTCCATTTTCAGTTGTCGCTGATTTTAAAAAGTCAGTTTTTGTTCTTTGTTATGTCCCACTCTTCTTGGAAATAGATGACAAGACCTCATGATCTTCCAGGGAGAGTCTGCAAGGTTTTTGTAAAATCTCTATGGGCATGGCACTAGAGATTGGTCCCGTGTCTATAATAGTTTTGTACCACATGACCTAAAATTAGGTTAAAAATTCAAACGCATTATCACCATGCACTGGAACTACATATTAGTCTCCTGCTTGAACTATGATTGAGAAAAATTCATGAGGTTGAGGTTTGGTTAAATGTTTTTTGGACCATACTGCATATTTAACATTATTTGCGTGTTTTGCTGTGTATTGTACAAGCAATCTTGTTGTAACTTGCCTGGTTGCCCTTAAAATCGACAAATGATGATCGCAAAACTGGTTTGTAGGCTTTTTTTGTAGTTTATGAGTCCTGGTGACTTTGATGTCCAAATGTTTCTTGGAAACCATTTTTTTTAAAATTAACCCGTTAGTTTCAATTTTTATGAGTTAAATAAATTTTGACACGGGCTCAATAGCTAATGAAAACAACTACAGTCTTGACTAATCGATTTTTAAGAAAATGTAGTTGTCAATAAATGGCCTTTACGACACTATTTATCCAGTTATTTTGATAACATTTTACATTCTGTTTGCTCAAATCAATTGTTGTTTCTACAATAGTTTTTAGTTTATTTATATTTCATATCTTCAGATGTCTTGTTGGGTTAGCGGGTGTCCCAGTGGTTTAGCATTTCGTTTTCCTGTCTGCAAAACAGTGTCCACGAGAGCTTTCAGCTAATTGTTCTTCGCTCTCTTACGTTTTTCTTTTTTAAATAAGTAAGCTAACGCTCGACTAGATATCAAAGCTGACTATTGATGAAGACGCTCGAATAGATATCAAAGCTAATGTTTTCTTCGATTCACGCTTCAGCAGAAAGTTCTTCGATGTGAAAGCGTTTAATCCGTATGTGAAAAGTTGCCCAAGAAGCATACCGGATTTCTACAAATATCACGAGTCCATCAAGAACCTGAAATACGAACAAAGGATAATCGCTGTCGAGAGAGCCACATTCTGTCCGGTAATCTTCTTGTGTACAGAAGAAGCTGGTTCGTCAGCATCAAGGCCATACAGAGATTGACTTCAGGGATCAGCGATATGAAAGAAGATTCATATTCGGACGTGATCACGTACATAAGGACAAAATTAAGTTTCGCCCCTTTTGCGTAGCTCCATACTCTGCCTCCGTGGTGCGCGTTCCATGCGCCGGCGCCCTGCAGTAGAAGCGTCAATAGGAATCATTGTAGAGGAAGGGAGGCTGTTATGCTAAATTCTCTATATTTTTTCTAATCTTGATTCAAATCACTGCACATTATACTTTAATAGCTATTTACCATATCTATTTTGTTTATAATTCTGATGCTTTATTTTCTTTATTTCTTGCATCAGATGCTTCAATTTTTGACTACTGTCAGAATTTATAAATACACATAGGAGTTGACTTGCTGCCCCCGAGTTGACCGACTACCCTTTTAGGGGATGGGCTTTCTCTTAATTGACCATTTAAAAAAAAGTAAGCTAACACAGATTCATCCAATCATATCACTCCGGAATATTAAATAAGGTTTACAAAATACTGATTCTTAGACTGATGTTATTGCTTGCAATTTGCCTATGACAACCGTAACTTGTATCTTCAAATCAGATCAGTGGGAGAACTTTGATTTGTAGACTTTCGTGTCTAACAATCTCTTGTATTGTCATTTCTCTTTCAATTTGATAGAAGTTTTGTTAGGCTCATATATTTGTGCCTTTTTTCTTTCAAAGTTTACATAAGTGCTGTGTTGTTTATTACTAATCAAAAAGCACAACAAGTGAGTGAGGCTTCTGCCAGAAAACAAAATGCAAGAAAACAAGTACCACCACACGCTACTTCAAACGCAATTTGCGCTTTCAATATCTTTTGCAG